>NC_092707.1:86153755-86291755 GCF_047496885.1 Scyliorhinus torazame
AAGAGGGGCTGTGGGCAGATGCCCTACGTAGGGTAAACTCTTCGTCCTCGTGCGCCAGGCTAAGCCTGATACAATTCAAGGTTTTGCACAGGGGCACATATGACCGGAGATAAGGCTCAGTAAATTTTTTGGGGTAGAGGATAGGTGTGGGCGATGCGCGCGAGGCCCAGCAAACCACACCCACATGTTTTGGTCATGCCCGGCACTGCAGGGGTTCTGAGTGGGGGTGGCAAATGTGCTTTCGAAGGTGGTGGGGGTCCGGGTCGAGCCAAGCTGGGGTTGGCTAAATTTGGGGTTGCAGAAAAGCCGAGAGTGCAGGAGGCGAGAGAGGCTGATGTTTTGGCCTTTGCGTCCCTAGTAGCCCGGCGAAGGATATTGCTTATGTGGAAGGAAGTCAAACCCCCGGGCGTGGAGACCTGGATAAACGATGGCAGGGTTTATAAAACGAGAACGGATAAAGTTCGCACTAGGGGGCTCTGCTCAAGGGTTCACCAGGTGGGTGGCAACCGTTCATTAACTACCTCGCAGAACGATAAAGGAAATGGGAAGGTAACCGCAGCAACCCAAGGGGGGGGGGGGGGGGGGGGGGGGGGGGGCTCAGGAGGGTCCTCAGGGGTGTTTTTGTATAGATATTTGTACTTGGCTATGTATATTGGACTGTTTGATTTTATTATCGGGGAGAGTTATTATTTTTGTTATGGCAGTTGCCATTTAGTTTATATATTATTTATTTGTTAAAAACTGTCACTTATTTATATTGTTTTATTGTTGTAAAAAGGGAAAAAACCTTTTGTATTGTTCTGTTTGGCCGAAAAATTTGAATAAAATATATATTTTAAAAAACAAAAAAAACTGATGAACCCCTCCCCGAACCCAAACCTCCGCAACACTTCCCAAGGATGCTCCCACTCTACCCGATCAAAGGCCTTCTCCGCATCCATAGCTGCCACTACCTCCGCTTCCCCCTTCCACCGAGGGCATCATAATCACATTGAGGAGTCTCCGCACTTTTGTGTTTAGCTGCCTACCCTTCATGAATCCCATCTGGTCCTCATGAATCACCCCTGGGACACAGTCCTCAATTCTCGTAGCCAGCACCTTCGCCAGCAACTTAGCGTCAATATTGAGGAACGAGATCGGTCTATACGACCCACATTGCAATGGATCCTTGTCCCGCTTCAAGATCAAAGAAATCAGAGCCCTAGACATTGTCGGGGGCATGGTCCCCTCCTCCCTCGCCTTATTAAAAGTCCTCACTAGCAATGGGCCCAGCAGGTCCACGTCCAGCAGGTCCACGTATTTCCTATAAAATTCAACCGGGAACCTATCCGTCTCCGGGGCCTTCCCCACCTGCATGTTCCCCAATCCTTTTAACCAGCTCCTCCAGCCCAATCGGCGCCCCCAAACCAGCCATCTGCTCTCTCCTCCACAATCGGGAACCTCAGCTGATCTAGGAATCGTCGCATCCCCCCCCTCCACCGCTGGGGGCTCAGACCTGTACAGATCCCCATAGAAGTCCCTAAATACCTCGTTTATTCTCTCCGCACTGTATTCCCCCCTCTGTCCCTAACTCCACCAATCTCTCTCGCTGCCTCCCTCTTACGAAGCTGATGTGCCAGCATCCGACTCGCCTTCTCCCCATACTCATAACCCGCCCCTTGCGCTTTCCTCCACTGTGCCTCTGCTTTCCCCGTAGTCATCAGGTCGAATTCCGTCTGGAGGTTCCGTCGCTCCCTAAATAGCCCCTCCTCGGGGTGCCTCTGCATAACTCCTGTCCACCCTTAAAATCTCCCCCACCAATCTCTCCCTCTCTCTTTCCTCCCTGTGGGCCCTAATGGAGATTAGCTCTCCCCGACCACTGCCTTCAACGCCTCCCAGACTACCCCCACCTGCACCTCCCCGTTGTCATTGGCATCCAAAGTATCTTTCAATACACCCCCGCACCCGCCCGCACACAGGCCAGCCATGTGCCCGCGCCTCCCGCACCCTCCAGTCCCCCAGGTGGCGGACCCCCGCCCCGACCACCTCTCCTACTTCCAGCTCCCCTTTGGCCATTGCAGCAGCAACCAGTTCTCTTCTTCCCCCCCCCCCCCCCCCCCCCCCCGCCGCTAGATCCTCGTCTAGCCATTTTGGTCCCCCCGTGACACTCCGTAAGTCAGCTGACCCCAGCGCCTCCTGCCATTCCATCGACCCCCCAGTGTGAGAATCCCCCCATCCCTTGGCAGTCAGTGTGCGCTCCTCTCCAGCACTGCCCCCCCCCCCCCCCCCCCCCAGCCCCGCTCCCATCCTTCCCTAGCGCAGGAAAAAGCCTGCGCTTTACATCTGAGCCGGCCCCCGCCCCCCTCTGGCGCAGCTCCTTTTTGCGGCCTTACCCCAACTCCCCATCCCCGCGCCTCCACCACCCCTCTTCCTCCACGGGGCCCTGCGTCTCCAACACCGACGCCCACACTCTCCCACAGCCCCCACATCAAATCCATTCACCCATCCCCACCCAGCACCAAAACAAAAAGAACATTCCCCAAACGCGGTAAACATAGTAAACATCCCCCCATGACAAACCCTCAGTTTGAGTCCAACTTTTCAGCCTGGATAAAGTTCCATGCCTCATCAGGCGTTTCAAAATAATGGTGCCGATCTTGGAACGTGACCCACAATTGTGCTGGCTGCAGCATCCCGAACTTCACCCCCTTCCGATGGAGAACCGCCTTAGCCCGGTTAAAACCAGCTCTCTTCTTAGCCACCTCTGCACTCCAGTCCTGGTAAATACGGATCTCCGTGTTCTCCCACCTGCTGCTCCGTTCTTTTTGGCCCATCTCAGGACACACTCCCTGTCCATAAAGCGGTGGAACCTCACCACTACAGCCCTTGGCGGCTCGTTGGCTTTGGGTCTCCTTGCCAGGACCCGATGAGCCCCATCCAGCTCCAGGGGCCTCGGGAAAGCTCCCGCGCCCATCAGCGAATTGAGCATCGTGCTCGTATATGCCCCGGCATAGGGCCCCTCCACTCCTTCAGGGAGACCCAGAATCCGAAGATTCTTCTTCCTCGACCTATTCTCTAGGTCCTCAAATTGTTCCTGCCACCTCTTGTGCAGCGCCTCCACCTTCACCGCCAGGCCCAAGATCTCGTCCTCGTTCTCCGAGGCTTTTTGCCGCACCTCCTGGATCGCCGCCCTTTGGGCCTTCTGGGTCTCCACAAGCTTCTAAATTGCAGCCTTCATTGGCGCCAGCATTTCTGTCTTCAGCTCCGCAAAGCAGCGTTTGAGGAACTCCTGCTGCTCCTGCGACCACTGCGCCCATGCTGTTTGGTCTCCACCCGCCGCCATCTTGCTTTTCCTCCCTCACACTTTCCGCTGCACCAGGATCACTTTTTTAACCGCTCCACTCCTGGTCCATTCCATATAATGTCAGGGGAACCTTGCTGTCACCTTCCCACACTGGGAGCCGTCGAACAATTGCCGTTGGGGCCCCTCTGAAGAGCCCAAAAGTCCGTTCCCGGCGGGAGCTGCCGAACGTGCGACCTACCTAGGCATAGCCGCAACCGGAAGTCCTCTGTTCAACTCTTAACAATGCAAGAAAATATCCATGTAAGAAACCCTGACGCTGACTGTCCGTTTTCTTCTTACCAGGTGTTGCAAGAGGCCTATCGAGTTCTGAAACCAGGTGGCAGGTTCCTGTGTTTGGAATTCAGCAAAGTACAGAATCCAATCATTTCCAGGTGCCAATAGTACACTAGGATTATAAAGCAGGATGGTAGCATCAATAATTTAGTATTACTGAGGGGAAACTGGCGACAGTAAGTTAGTATTGCGGAGGGCATTTACAATTACAGAGGGGGGGGGGGGGGGCGGAACTGGCTGCTGTAATTTAGTATTACCGAGGGAGGAAACTGGCTGCGATAATTTAGTATTACCGAGGGGGGGGGGGGAAGCTGTCTGCGATAATTTAGTATTACCGAGGGGAATACTAGCTGCTGTAATTTAGTAATACAGAGGGGGCAAACTGGCTGCTGTAATTTAGTATTACCGAGTGGGGAAACAGGCTGCGGTGATTTAGTATTACTGAGGGGAAAACTGGCTGTTGTAATTTAGTAATACAGAGGGGGGAAACTGGCTGCTGTAATTTAGTATTACAGAGTGGGGAAACAGGCTGTGGTGATTTAGTATTACAGAGGGGGAAAACTGGCTGTGTTGATTAAGTATTGCAGAGGGGGGAAACTGGCTGCTGTAATTTAGAATTACCGAGGGAGGAAACTGCCTGCGATAATTTAGTATTACTGAGGGGGGGGGGGGAAGCTGTCTGTGATAATTTAGTATTACCGAGGGGAATACTAGCTGCTGTAATTTAGTAATACAGAGGGGGGAAACTGGCTGCTGTAATTTAGTATTACCGAGTGGGGAAACAGGCTGCGGTGATTTAGTATTACTGAGGGGAAAACTGGCTGTTGTAATTTAGTATTACAGAGGGGGGAAACTGGCTGTTGTAATTTAGTATTACCGAGTGGGGAAACAGGCTGTGGTGATTTAGTATTGCAGAGGGGGGAAACTGGCTGCTGTAATTTAGAATTACCGAGGGGGGAAACTGGCTGCGATGATTTAGTATTACCGAGGGGCAAACTGGCTGCTGTAATTTAGTATTACCGAGGGGCAGACTGGCTGCTGTAATTTAGTATTACTGAGGGGCAAACTGGCTGCTGTAATTTAGTATTACCGAGGGGCAAACTGGCTGCTGTAATTTAGTATTACTGAGGGGGGAAACTGGCTGCTGTAATTTAGTATTACCGAGGGGCAAACTGGCTGCTGTAATTTAGTATTACCGAGGGGCAAACTGGCTGCTGTAATTTAGTATTACCGAGGGGCAAACTGGCTGCTGTAATTTAGTATTACTGAGGGGCAAACTGGCTGCTGTAGTTTAGTATTACTGAGGGGCAAACTGGCTGCTGTAATTTAGTATTACCGAGGGGCAAACTGGCTGCTGTAATTTAGTATTACCGAGGGGCAAACTGGCTGCTGTAATTTAGTATTACTGAGGGGCAAACTGGCTGCTGTAGTTTAGTATTACTGAGGGGCAAACTGGCTGCTGTAATTTAGTATTACCGAGGGGCAAACTGGCTGCTGTAATTTAGTATTACCGAGGGGCAAACTGGCTGCTGTAATTTAGTATTACCGAGGGGCAAACTGGCTGCTGTAATTTAGTATTACTGAGGGGCAAACTGGCTGCTGTAATTTAGTATTACCGAGGGGCAAACTGGCTGCAGTAATTTAGTATTACTGAGGGGCAAACTGGCTGCTGTAATTTAGTATTACTGAGGGGCAAACTGGCTGCTGTAATTTAGTATTACCGAGGGGCAAACTGGCTGCTGTAATTTAGTATTACTGAGGGGCAAACTGGCTGCTGTAATTTAGTATTACCGAGGGGCAAACTGGCTGCTGTAATTTAGTATTACCGAGGGGCAAACTGGCTGCTGTAATTTAGTATTACCGAGGGGCAAACTGGCTGCTGTAATTTAGTATTACTGAGGGGGGAAACTGGTTGCTGTAATTTAGTATTACTGAGGGGCAAACTGGCTGCTGTAATTTAGTATTACCGAGTGGGGAAACAGGCTGCTGTAATTTAGTATTACTGAGGGGAAAACTGGCTGCTGTAATTTAGTATTACTGAGGGGGGAAACTGGTTGCTGTAATTTAGTATTACCGAGGGGGGAATACAGGCTGCAGTAATTTAGTATTACCGAGGGACAAACTAGCTGCTGTAATTTAGTATTACTGAGGGGGGAAACTGGCTGCGATGATTTAGTATTACCGAGGGGCAAACTGGCTGCAGTAATTTAGTATTACCGAGGGGCAAACTGGCTGCTGTAATTTAGTATTACCGAGGGGGGAAACTGGCTGCAGTAATTTAGTATTACCGAGGGGGGAAACTGGCTGCAGTAATTTAGTATTACCGAGGGGGGAAACTGGCTGCAGTAATTTAGTATTACCGAGCGGGGAAACTGGCTGCAGTAATTTAGTATTACCGCGGGGGGAAACTGGCTGCTGTAATTTAGTATTACTGAGGGGGGAAACTGGTTGCTGTAATTTAGTATTACCGAGGGGGGAAACTGGCTGCTGTAATTTTAGTATTACTGAGGGGAGAAACTGGCTGCAGTAATTTAGTATTACTGAGGGGCAAACTAGCTGCTGTAATTTAGTATTACAGAGGGGGGAAACTGGCTGCGATGATTTAGTATTACCGAGGGGGGAAACTGGCTGCAGTAATTTAGTATTACCGAGGGGGGAAACTGGCTGCAGTAATTTAGTATTACCGAGGGGGGAAACTGGCTGCAGTAATTTAGTATTACCGAGGGGGGAAACTGGCTGCAGTAATTTAGTATTACCGCGGGGGGAAACTGGCTGCTGTAATTTAGTATTACTGAGGGGGCAAACTGGCTGCTGTAATTTAGTATTACCGAGGGGCAAACTGGCTGCTGTAATTTAGTATTACTGAGGGGCAAACTGGCTGCTGTAATTTAGTATTACTGAGGGGGGAAACTGGTTGCTGTAATTTAGTATTACCGAGGGGGGAATACAGGCTGCAGTAATTTAGTATTACCGAGGGACAAACTAGCTGCTGTAATTTAGTATTACTGAGGGGGGAAACTGGCTGCGATGATTTAGTATTACCGAGGGGGGAAACTGGCTGCAGTAATTTAGTATTACCGAGGGGGGAAACTGGCTGCAGTAATTTAGTATTACCGAGGGGGGAAACTGGCTGCAGTAATTTAGTATTACCGAGGGGGGAAACTGGCTGCAGTAATTTAGTATTACCGCGGGGGGAAACTGGCTGCTGTAATTTAGTATTACCGAGGGGGCAAACTGGCTGCTGTAATTTAGTATTACTGAGGGGCAAACTGGCTGCTGTAATTTAGTATTACTGAGGGGGGAAACAGGCTGCTGTAATTTAGTATTACCGAGTTGGGAAACCGGCTGCAGTGATTTAGTATTACTGAGCGGAAAACTGGCTGCGATGGTTTTGTATTACAGAGGGTGGAAACTGGCTGCTGTAATTTAGTATCACCGAGGGGGAAACTGGCTGCTGTAATTTAGTATTGCTGAGGGGCAAACTGGCTGCTGTAATTTAGTATTACTGAGTGGGGAAACTGGCTGCTGTAATTTAGTATTACCAAGGGGGGAAACTGGCTGCTGTAATTTAGTATTACTGAGGGGCAAACTGGCTGCTGTAATTTAGTATTACCGAGGGGCAAACTGGCTGCTGTAATTTAGTATTACTGAGGGGCAAACTGGCTGCTGTAATTTAGTATTACTGAGGGGCAAACTGGCTGCTGTAATTTAGTATTACTGAGGGGCAAACTGGCTGCTGTAATTTAGTATTACTGAGGGGGGAAACTGGTTGCTGTAATTTAGTATTACCGAGGGGGGAAACTGGCTGCTGTAATTTAGTATTACCGAGGGGGGAATACAGGCTGCAGTAATTTAGTATTACCGAGGGACAAGCTAGCTGCTGTAATTTAGTATTACTGAGGGGGGAAACTGGCTGCGATGATTTAGTATTACCGAGGGGGGAAACTGGCTGCAGTAATTTAGTATTACCGAGGGGGGAAACTGGCTGCAGTAATTTAGTATTACCGAGGGGGGAAACTGGCTGCAGTAATTTAGTATTACCGAGGGGGGAAACTGGCTGCAGTCATTTAGTATTACCGCGGGGGGAAACTGGCTGCAGTAATTTGGTATTACTGAGGGGGCAAACTGGCTGCTGTAATTTGGTATTACCGAGGGGGCAAACTGGCTGCTGTAATTTAGTATTACTGAGGGGCAAACTGGCTGCTGTAATTTAGTATTACTGAGGGGGGAAACAGGCTGCTGTAATTTAGTATTACCGAGTGGGGAAACAGGCTGCTGTAATTTAGTATTACTGAGGGGGGAAACAGGCTGCTGTAATTTAGTATTACCGAGTTGGGAAACCGGCTGCAGTGATTTAGTATTACTGAGCGGAAAACTGGCTGCGATGGTTTAGTATTACAGAGGGTGGAAACTGGCTGCTGTAATTTAGTATCACCGAGGGGGAAACTGGCTGCGATGATTTAGTATTACTGAGGGGGGAAACTGGCTGCAGTAATTTAGTATTACTGAGGGGGGAAACTGGCTGCAGTAATTTAGTATTACTGAGGGGGGAAACTGGCTGCAGTAATTTAGTATTACTGAGGGGGGAAACTGGCTGTGATGATTTAGTATCACCGAGGGGTGAAACTGGCTGTGGTAATTTAGTATCACCGAGGGGTGAAACTGGCTGTGATGATTTAGTATTACCGAGTGGGGAAACTGGCTGCAGCAGTTTAGTATTACCGAGGGGGGAAACTGGCTGCTGTAATTTAGTATTACCGAGGGGGGGATACAGGCTGCAGTAATTTAGTATTACCGAGGGACAAACTAGCTGCTATAATTTAGTATTACTGAGGGGGAGAAACTGGCTGCAGTAATTTAGTATTACCATGGGGGGAAACTGGCTGCAGTAATTTAGTATTACCGAGGGGCAAACTGGCTGCAGTAATTTAGTGTTACCGAGGGGCAAACTGGCTGCAGTAATTTAGTATTACCGAGGGGGCAAACTGGCTGCAGCAGTTTAGTATTACTGAGGGCAAACTGGCTGCTGTAATTTAGTATTATTGCGGGGCAAACTGTCTGCTGTAATTTAGTATTACCGAGGGGCAAACTGGCTGCTGTAATTTAGTATTACCGAGGGGGGAAATCTGGCTGCCATGATTTAGTATTACAGAGGGGGGAAACTGGCTGCAGTAATTTAGTATTACCGAGGGGGAAATCTGGCTGCCATGATTTAGTATTACAGAGGGGGGAAACTGGCTGCAGTAATTTAGTATTACTGAGGGGCAAACTGGCTGCTGTAATTTAGTATTGCTGAGGGGCAAACTGGCTGCTGTAATTTAGTATTACCGAGGGGGAAAACTGGCTGCCATGATTTAGTATTACAGAGGGGGGAAACTGGCTGCAGTAATTTAGTATTACTGAGGGGCAAACTGGCTGCTGTAATTTAGTATTGCTGAGGGGCAAACTGGCTGCTGTAATTTAGTATTACCGAGGGGGGAAACTGGCTGCCATGATTTAGTATTACAGAGGGGGGAAACTGGCTGCAGTAATTTAGTATTACTGAGGGCAAACTGTCTGCTGTAATTTAGTATTACCGAGGGGGAAATCTGGCTGCCATGATTTAGTATTACAGAGGGGGGAAACTGGCTGCAGTAATTTAGTATTACAGAGGGGCAAACTGGCTGCAGTAATTTAGTATTACTGAGGGGCAAACTGGCTGCTGTAATTTAGTATTGCTGAGGGGCAAACTGGCTGCTGTAATTTAGTATTACTGAGGGGGGAATGGCTGCTGTAATTTAGTATTACTGAGGGGGGAAACTGGCTACGATGATTTAGTATTACTGAGGGTGAATCTGGCTGCTGTAATTTAGTATTACTGAGGGGGGAAACTGGCTGCGATTATTTAGTATTACAGAGGGGGGAAACTGGCTGCAGTAATTTAGTATTACCGAGGGGCAAACTGGCTGCTGTAATTTAGTATTACTGAGGGGAGGGGAACTGGCTGCAGTAATTTAGTATTACTGAGGGGCAAACTGGCTGCAGTAATTTAGTATTACCGAGGGGCAAACTGGCTGCTGTAATTTAGTATTACTGAGGGGAGGGGAACTGGCTGCAGTAATTTAGTATTACCGAGGGGCAAACTGGCTGCAGTAATTTAGTATTACCGAGGGGGGAAACTGACTGCTGTAATTTAGTATTACCGAGGGGGAAAACTGGTTGCTGTAATTTAGTATTACTGAGGAGGGGGGAAACTGGCTGCAGTAATTTACTATGCCCGAGGGGGGAAACTGGCTGCAGTAATTTAGTATTACCGAGGGGGGAAACTGGCTGCTGTAATTTAGTATTACCGAGGGGGGAAACTGGCTGCTGTAATTTAGTATTACTGAGGGGGGGAACTGGCTGCAGTAATTTACTATGCCCGAGGGGGGAAACTGGCTGCAGTAATTTAGTATTACCGAGGGGGGAAACTGGCTGCTGTAATTTAGTATTACCGAGGGGGGAAACTGGCTGCTGTAATTTAGTATTACCGAGGGGGGAAACTGGCTGCGCTGATTTAGTATTACAGAGGGGGGAAACTGCTGCAGTAATTTAGTATTACAGAGGGGGGAAACTGCTGCAGTAATTTAGTATTACCGAGGGGGGAAACTGGCTGCGCTGATTTAGTATTACAGAGGGGGGGAAACTGCTGCAGTAATTTAGTATTACTGAGGGGCAAACTGGCTGCTGTAATTTAGTATTACTGAGGGGCAAACTGGCTGCAGTAATTTAGTATTACCGAGGGGGGATACTGGCTGCAGTAATTTACTATTCCCGACGGGGGAAACTGGCTGCAGTAATTTAGTATTAGCGAGGGGGCAAACTGGCTGCAGCAATTTACTATTCCCGAGGGGGGAAACTGGCTGCAGTAATTTAGTATTACCGAGGGGGGAAACTGGCTGCAGTAATTTAGTATTACCGAGGGGGGAAACTGGCTGCTGTAATTTAGTATTACCGAGGGGGGAAACTGGCTGTTGTAATTTAGTATTACCGAGGGGGGAAACTGGCTGCGCTGATTTAGTATTACTGAGGGGGGAAACTGCTGCAGTAATTTAGTATTACTGAGGGGGGAAACTGGCTGCGCTGATTTAGTATTACCGAGGGGCAAACTGGCTGCTGTAATTTAGCATTACCGAGGGGCAAACTGGCTGCAGTAATTTAGTATTACTGAGGGGGAAGTGGCTGCAGTAATTTAGTATTACTGAGTGGGAAACTGGCTGCAGTAGTTTAGTATTACTGAGGGGCAAACTGGCTGCAGTAATTTAGTATTACCGAGGGGGAAAACTGGCTGCTGTAATTTAGTATTACTGAGGGGGGAATGGCTGCTGTAATTTAGTATTACCGAGTGGCAAACCTGCTGCAGTAATTTAGTATTACCGAGGGGCAAACTGGCTGCAGTAATTTAGTATTACAGAGCGGCAAACTGGCTGCAGTAATTTAGTGTAACCGAGGGGCAAACTGGCTGCAGTAATTTAGTATTACCGCAGGGGGAAACTGGCTGCTGTAATTTAGTATTACAGAGCGGCAAACTGGCTGCAGTAATTTAGTGTTACCGAGGGGCAAACTGGCTGCAGTAATTTAGTATTACCGAGGGGGCAAACTGGCTGCAGCAGTTTAGTATTACTGAGGGCAAACTGGCTGCTGTAATTTAGTATTATTGCGGGGCAAACTGTCTGCTGTAATTTAGTATTACCGAGGGGGAAATCTGGCTGCCATGATTTAGTATTACAGAGGGGGGAAACTGGCTGCAGTAATTTAGTATTACTGAGGGGCAAACTGGCTGCTGTAATTTAATATTGCTGAGGGGCAAACTGGCTGCTGTAATTTAGTATTACTGAGGGGCAAACTGGCTGCTGCAATTTAGTATTACCGAGGGGGGAAACTGGCTGCTGCAATTTAGTATTACCGAGGGGGGAAACTGGCTGCGCTGATTTAGTATTACCGAGGGGGGAAACTGGGTGCAGCAGTTTAGTATTACCGAGGGGGGAAACTGCTGCAGTAATTTAGTATTACCGAGGGGGGAAACTGGCTGCGCTGATTTAGTATTACCGAGGGGCAAACTGGCTGCTGTAATTTAGCATTACCGAGGGGCAAACTGGCTGCAGTAATTTAGTATTACTGAGGGGGAAGTGGCTGCAGTAATTTAGTATTACTGAGTGGGAAACTGGCTGCAGTAGTTTAGTATTACTGAGGGGCAAACTGGCTGCAGTAATTTAGTATTACCGAGGGGGAAAACTGGCTGCTGTAATTTAGTATTACTGAGGGGGGAATGGCTGCTGTAATTTAGTATTACCGAGTGGCAAACCTGCTGCAGTAATTTAGTATTACCGAGGGGCAAACTGGCTGCAGTAATTTAGTATTACAGAGCGGCAAACTGGCTGCAGTAATTTAGTGTAACCGAGGGGCAAACTGGCTGCAGTAATTTAGTATTACCGCAGGGGGAAACTGGCTGCTGTAATTTAGTATTACTGAGGGCAAACTGGCTGCAGTAATTTAGTGTTACCGAGGGGCAAACTGGCTGCAGTAATTTGGTATTACCGAGGGGGCAAACTGGCTGCAGCAGTTTAGTATTACTGAGGGCAAACTGGCTGCTGTAATTTAGTATTATTGCGGGGCAAACTGTCTGCTGTAATTTAGTATTACCGAGGGGGAAATCTGGCTGCCATGATTTAGTATTACAGAGGGGGGAAACTGGCTGCTGTAATTTAGTATTACCGAGGGGGAAATCTGGCTGCCATGATTTAGTATTACAGAGGGGGGAAACTGGCTGCAGTAATTTAGTATTACTGAGGGGCAAACTGGCTGCTGTAATTTAGTATTGCTGAGGGGCAAACTGGCTGCTGTAATTTTAGTATTACCGAGGGGGGATACTGGCTGCAGTAATTTAGTATACCGAGATGGGAAACTGGCTGTTGTAATTTAGTATTACTGAGGGGGGAAACTGGCTACGATGATTTAGTATTACCGAGGGGCAAACTGGCTGCTGTAATTTAGTATTACTGAGGGGAGGGGAACTGGCTGCAGTAATTTAGTATTACCGAGGGGCAAACTGGCTGCAGTAATTTAGTATTACCGAGGGGCAAACTGGCTGCTGTAATTTAGTATTACTGAGGGGAGGGGAACTGGCTGCAGTAATTTAGTATTACTGAGGGGCAAACTGGCTGCAGTAATTTAGTATTACCGAGGGGCAAACTGGCTGCAGTAATTTAGTATTACTGAGGGGGAAGTGGCTGCAGTAATTTAGTATTACTGAGTGGGAAACTGGCTGCAGTAGTTTAGTATTACTGAGGGGCAAACTGGCTGCAGTAATTTAGTATTACCGAGGGGGAAAACTGGCTGCTGTAATTTAGTATTACTGAGGGGGGAATGGCTGCTGTAATTTAGTATTACCGAGTGGCAAACCTGCTGCAGTAATTTAGTATTACCGAGGGGCAAACTGGCTGCAGTAATTTAGTATTACAGAGCGGCAAACTGGCTGCAGTAATTTAGTGTAACCGAGGGGCAAACTGGCTGCAGTAATTTAGTATTACCGCAGGGGGAAACTGGCTGCTGTAATTTAGTATTACAGAGCGGCAAACTGGCTGCAGTAATTTAGTGTTACCGAGGGGCAAACTGGCTGCAGTAATTTAGTATTACTGAGGGGGGAAACTGGCTGCAGTAATTTAGTATTACCGAGGGGCAAACTGGCTCCTGTAATTTAGTATTACCGAGGGGGAAACTGGCTGCGATGATTTAGTGTTACTATGGGGGGAAACTGGCTGCGGTAATTTAGTATTACCGAGGAGGAATCTGGCTGCGGTAATTCAGCATTACTGAGGGGGAAGCAGCCTGCAGTAGTTCAGTATTACCGCGGAAGACTGGTTGCTGTAATTTAGCTTTACCGAGGGCGAAACTGGCTGCAGAATGTTAGTATTACTGAGGGGGAAACTGCCTGCAGTATGTTAGTATTACTGAGGGGGAAACTGGCTACAGTTATCTTGTCCTCTATGACTGTGGGGAAGCTGGCTGCAGTCATCTAGTACTCTGTTATTGAGGGGATTGCTGACTGCAGAAGTTTAGTGTCAGTTGAGGGTGCCGCTAGCTGCAGTTACTCTATTACTGAGGGGGAGACTGCCGTATTATTTTTCTCAAATTGAACTTGATTGTAGATTTCTTACACCTGTAACCCTGCCTGCATTCGCACCAACAGGCTTAAGCAGTCTTATCTTATTGGGCGTTTCTCGATATGTTGGGAAATTTGCAGGTCAATAGTTTCTGTAGTGGTCTACAACAACCAGTGCTTTTCATGGGCCAGCTGCTCAGAGAGCATTGGACAATGATCAGAGTTTTACTCTGCTGGCAGCTGATGAGGTTTACCTGTTTGTTTGGGATTTAGATGAAGTAGCTGCTATGGGAACTCAATAGGTCATGTGTTCTGGCCCTTGTGAACCTCCGTCCAGAACAATAAGAATCAAGTGCAATTCTGCTGGAATTGGAAGTGATCTAATTGCAGAGAATTGTCCATGTTTCATTCCAAACAGAACTAGTCTAGGAGAATTCAATGGGGAAATGCATTGTGCCATTGCTGTTCCAGTTCTGTCAAAACCATTGCTTAAAGGCATCTGACCAACAAAGTTACAGTTTTAAAAAACAAAAAGCAAAATATTCAGGAATACACCTAAACAATAACCGTTGGGTGGATCTCTTGTCAATCGGTTTCCATATTCAACTCTGCCCTTGGATGCCGAGTTACCTATTTTAAACTTCCAGCATAAATCAGCGGTTCGTAGGTAGGACCACTGGGAAATTGCCTGGACTGCTTATTCATT
The DNA here is from genome assembly GCF_047496885.1 of Scyliorhinus torazame. Taxonomy (NCBI): domain Eukaryota; kingdom Metazoa; phylum Chordata; class Chondrichthyes; order Carcharhiniformes; family Scyliorhinidae; genus Scyliorhinus; species Scyliorhinus torazame. The sequence continues at coordinate 86,168,198 of NC_092707.1, forward strand.
ATGATTTCAGCATATTGACATTCAACTCCAACTTGTTTGAGGTGTGAACCTTTTGGACCCATCAAATCCATAATTTAACACGACATGATGCAAAGTGCTGCGGATGCTGGCAATCTGGAAAAATTTGGTCGGTCTGGCAGCATCTGTGGAGAGTGAAACTACCTACTGAGTTTTTCCGAGCATTTTCTATTGAATGCAGTAACTTGGTGAAAATCTAATGTATAATAGATTTCTGTCCCTTTTTCCATTGTTACTCCGATATTATGCCCAAAGGCCAGCGCAGTGCACGAGAAATAATGGATGCAAACCCGCACCCTCTAATTCCACATATGATTCTCCAGTACAGTGTATTTGTACACCCATGAACTGTCTCCCTGTTCCAACTTTTTATTTTCTCCGCGAATACGTCTTCATCCTTTCCTCTTCTGAGGACATTGACTGACTTTGTGTTGGGCTGTGGTTCGATAGGCAACCTTCATCCTACAATATTTGTGCCTCAAGTGTCAGGCAATGACTATCTCTTACAAGCAAGGATCTAACCATCACCTCTTCGCATTCAATGGCGTTACCATGGCTGAATCCCCCACTATCATCATCCTGAGGACTACCATTGATTAGAAACTGAACTGGACTAGCCATATAAATACTGTTGCTACCAGAGCAGGTCAAAGGCTAGGAATCCAACAGCGAGTAATTCAGCTGACTCCTCCAAGCCTGTCTACCATCTGCAAGGCATAAGTCAGGAGTGTGATGAAATACTCTTCACTTGCCTGGATGAGTGCAGCTCCAATAACACAAGAAGCTTGACACCACCCAGGACAAAGCAGCCCGCTTGATTGCTCCCCCTTCCACAAACATTCAAACTCTCCATTGCTGAACAGTGACAGCCATGTGTACCATCTACAAGATGCACTGCAGTAACTCGCCAAGGTTCCTTAGACAGCACCTTCCAAACCCATGACCACTACCATCTAGAAGGACAAGAGCAGCAGATAACCTGGGAACCTCACCACCTGGAGGTTCCCCTCCAAGTCACTCACCACCCTGACTTGGAAATATATCGGCGTACCTTCACTGTCGCTGGGGTAACATCCTAGAATTCCCTCCCTAGCAGTACAATGGGTGTACCTACACCTTAGTGACTACAGCGGTTCAAGAAGGCAACTCGCCACCACCTTCTGAAGGTTAACTAGGGATGGGCAGTAAATTTTGGCTTCACCAACGACGCCCACATCATGTAAATGTTTTTTAAAATGTTGATCAGCTTGCCATTCTTTATCTCTGAATTTGATGGTTCAGCCATATTTGAGCCCAATCCTGCTCTCATCTGATGTTCGTACCCGAGAACTCAGACCATTTTTCCTGTCATTATCCCAGACATTGTGAATTTGAGAGCTGGTTTGACTCTTATTTGGATACTCATTGGACAAAGCATCCTCTTTTCTTTTTCATAAGAATGGATTTTCCTTTCCTCACTTTATTTTTAGGATTGTTTTGTACTTATTGTAATGGTACAGAATACCTGTTCTCTTTTGTCCAGGCTCTACAATTTGTACAGTTTTCAAGTGATACCTGTGCTGGGCGAGGTCATTGCTGCTGATTGGAAATCTTACCAATACCTGGTAGAAAGTATCCGACGTTTTCCTGATCAGGTAATATTAATGTCAATCAGATATTTTTTTTATATATATCATACTCAAGCACTTGCCATTGTTCTTTGACCTACTTGCACCCTACTTTTTCTTTATCAGATTGTATCTTTTCATTCTGCAACTGTTCCCTGCATTGTAGTTGGTCTTTGTTTGAATCAAGGATAGATTTGTAAATATGACTCTAATCAGAATGGGCCTTGAGAAAATATCCCTTGACTTTAGATTGCTTGAAGCTACAAAGGTTACGGTGTTAACATTTTTCTTTCCGCCCCTTAAAAGATCTGCCAGCTAATGACCCTTTGCTAAGATTTTTGTTTAAAGATAGGATTGGATTTGTTTATTGTCACGTGTACCGAGGTACAGTTAAAAATATTTTTCCAGGAGCAGCTCAAAACAGACCATTTAGTACCTGAAAAGAAAATACATAATAGGGCAACACAAGGTACACAATGTAAATTCGTAGACACCGGCATCGGGTGAAGCATACATGAATGTAGTATTAATCAGGTCAGTCCATAAGAGGGTTGTTTAGGAGTCTGGTAACCGCAGGGAAGAAGCTGTTTTTGAATCTGTTCATGCTTGTTCTCAGGCTTTTGTATCTCCTGCCCGATGGAAGAAGTTGGAAGAGTGAGTAAGCCGGGTGGGAGGGATCTTTGATTATGCTGCCCGCTTTCCAAGGCAGCGGGAGGTGTAGAAGGAGTCAATGGATGTGAGGCGGGGTTGTGTGATGGATTGGGCTGTGTTCACGACTCTGGAGTTTCTTGCGGTCTTGAGTCGAGCAGTTGCCATACCAGGCTGTGATGCAGCCCGATAGGATGCTCTCTTATGATTATAAATAAAAATAAAAATAAATCTTTTTATTGGCATTTCTCCGCCGCCCCCCCCCCCCCCCCCCGGCGATGACCAGCTTCTCTTGAACGGCCTCCGCCCTACCTCGAAGCTCTCTTCTGACCCCCTTCAGGCAAACTTAATCTTTTCCAACTAGAGAAACTCATTCAGGTTTCCCAGCCAAGCCGCAACTCTCGGTGACATATCTGACCTCCAATTCTAAAGAATCCGTCGACAGGTCTTCAGAGAAGTGAAGACTGCGACATTGGCCCCCTTCCCCTCTAGCAACTCCGGCACCTGTGAAACCCCAAAGATCACCACCATGGGTCAGGTTTCACCTCTGCCCCCACTATCTTCGATCCCAAACACCGCCTCCCAGAAGCTGTCCAACTTCCAACAACCCCAAAAGATGTGAACATGATTCGCCGCCCCCCCCGCCCACACTTCGCACATCCACATGTTACCTATGGGAAGAACCCATTCATCCGAGCCCGAGTCTTGTGAACCCTGTGCACTAATTTAAACTAAATCAAGCTCATTCTAGCACAGGAGGAAGTTGAGTTCACTCACCGCCTCGCCTCACACCAGAGACCCCATCCTATCTCCTTCCTCAACTCCCCCTCCCGTTCCGCTTAATCCTTTCCACCAGTGCCTTTCCTTGCTCTCCCAACCACCCGTATATGTCCCCGAGCTCTCCCCACCTCACCTGGGAGCAGCAATTTCTCCAACAGTGTGTACTCCGGTAGTTTGGGAATGTCAGTAGCTCCTTTCGCACACAATCCCGCGCCTGCCAGTACCTAAACTCACTCCCCCTCGGTAATTCTCCCGCAGCTCATCCAACCCAGCCAATTACCCCTCCGAGAACATATCCTTGACCCGTTCCAACCCTTCCTCCCTCCACTGCTTACACATCCCATCCATCCCCCTGCCTTAAACCTGTGGCTCTCATACAGTGGTGTCAAGACCGACATCTGGTCCAATTTAAAGTGCCTCCTCAGCTGATTTCAAATCTTAATAGTCTACTCCACCACCAGACTCTCCATATACCCCCTCTGAGCTAATGGCAACGGGGCCATCACCAAGGCCCTCAAACGTGAGCCACTACAGGATTCCTCCTCTAACCTGAGCAGAGCCCTCTTCATTCCCTGCCCACACAAATTCCAAGACCAGCACCTCCACCTTCTAGAAAAAGGCCTTGGGGAGAAAAATCGGAAGGGACTGAAAAACAAACCAGAACCTTGGCAGCACATTCATCTTTACCGCCTGCACCCTCCCTGTCAATGTCAAGTACAACATATTCCAAATGTTAAAATCCCCCTTAACCATCCAAGTTCCACCTATGCGTTGTGGTTGTCGCCCACTTGTGCGTTACCTGAATCATATACCTAAACTGCTCCCTTGCCGCCTTAAATAGTTGCACCCCCAGGTTTTCCCCCACCGCCCTGCCGCGTTCACTGGGAGCACCTCACTCTTCCCTATGTTCAACTTATAGCTGGAAAACTCCCGAATCTCTCCAGCATGCCCATAATTTTGCCCAAACTTTTGAACGGTCCAACACAAACAACAGGTCATCCACATAGTGATACCCAATGCTCCCTACCCCCACACAATCCCTCGCCACTCAGCCGACGCCCGAAGTGCCATCGCCAAGGGCTCAATTGCCAATGCAAATAACAAGGGCGACAGTGGGCACCCCTGCCTCGTCCCTCAATGCAATCCAAAATACCCTAGACTCGTCTCCTTCGTTCGAACACCTGCCATGAGGGACGCCTACAACAATCGAACCCATGCCACAAGTTTCGGTCCAAACCTTCCCAGAACTTTAAGCATGTACCTCCACTCTACCTGGTCAAATGCCTTTTCCGCTTCCATGAACACCATCACCTCTGGTCCAGTCCCCCTGACGGAGCCATAATTACGTTCAACACCCTCCTAATGTTACTGGAGAACTACCTCCCCTTGACAAAACCCATTTTGTCGTCAAAAAACACCTCCGGGACTCACCCCTTCAACCTACACACCAGCACCTTCACCAGGACTTTCATGTCCATGTTTAGCAACGAAACAGGCCTGTGGGACCTACACTCCAGTGAGTTCTTACTTTTTGGGGGGATCAATGGAATCGCCGCCTGGGCTAACTTCGCTGTCAAGTCCCTCTTTTTTCATCACTGCACTAAACATACCCACCAGGTGGGGGGGCCAACCACTTGTAAAACTCTGCCAGGAAGCCGCCCAGCCACGGTTCCTTCCTCCACTGCGTCTGAATAATACACTCCATCACCTCCCTTAAACTGCCCCATATCCTCCGCCTCGTTCAGTCCTATACAACCCCTCGTAGAAAACCTTAAACACCTCATTTATCCTCTCCAACTCCGACTCCCCCTTCCTCTTCTCCGCCCTCACCTGCAAAATTTCCTTGGACGCTGCCTGACTCTGCAACTGGTGGGCCAACATCTGACTCACCTTCTCCCCATAATCATACTGCACCCCCTCACCCTCCACAGCTGCCCCACTGCCTTGCCTGTTGTCAACTGGTCAAACTGCTGCAGCAACTTCCTCTGCCAACAGCTCCTTCGTGGGGATGCCAAGTACTCCACTATCTCATCCAATAACCACCTCTGCTCGTTCCCCCTCATTCAATCCCCATGGGCCTTGAACAAAATAATTTCCCCTTGGCCACAGCCTTCAAGGCCTCCCAAAACATAGCTGCTGACACCTCACCATCTCTCTCCTTCCCACAAAACTCCTTATCAGCCAAAAGTCCCAAGTCCAACTGCACCCCGGTCTCTGCACCAATTCCAAACACTGCTTCTCATCTTTTTTTAAAATAAATTTAGAGTATCCAATTAATTTTTTCTGGTTAAGGGGCAATTTAGCATGGTCAATCCACCTACCCTGCACATCTTTGGGTTGTGGGGGCGAAACCCACGCAAACACTGGGAGAATGTGCAAACTCCATATGGACAGTGACCCAGAGCCGGGATCGAACCTGGGACCTTGGTGCCATGAGGCAGCAGTGCTAACCACTGTGCCACCATGCTAATAACTTCTCATCTAACCAGTGTGGCACATGGTCTGAGATCACTATCTCTGCATGTTTGTGCCCTACTGTCCCCATCAGCACCGCCCGGTTCACCAAGAAAAAAATCAATCTTCGAATACACCCTATACACGTGAGAAGAAGGCAGACTCCCTCTTCCCCGGGTTCCCGAACCTCGACGGATCCACCATCCTCCTCCTTTCCATGAACCCTCCCACCTCTTTCGCCATTCTTGACCTTCCCATTGACTGAGGGCTTGACCTGTCCAACCTTGGCTCCATTACATAATTAAAATCCCTCCCCCATGATCAACTGGTGAGAGTCCAGGTCCAGAGTCACTCCAAGTAACCTCTTTATAAAACCAACATCTTCCCAATTAGATGCCTACATGTTTACCAGCAACATAACTCCTCCATCCAAAGTCAGCTTTCAGCCCTCCCCCAGCTTATCATCCCTGATAAAGTCATTCGCTTCCTCCGGGGTCCTAAAGTAATATTCCCAGCCATCATAGGTTACCCAAAGTCTCGTCAAAATCTGACGCTGATACAGCACTGCCTTGTCCTTGTAGATTCTGGCTTGGGTCACTGTCTGTGCGGAGTCTGCACATCCTCCCCGTGTGTGCGTGGGTTTCCTCCGGGTGCTCCGGTTTCCTTCCACAGTCCAAAGATGTGCAGGTTAGGTGGATTGGCCATGATAAATTGCCCTTAGTGTCCAAAATTGCACTTAGTGTTGGGTGGGGTTACTGGGTTATGGGGATAGGGTGGACGTGTTGACCTTGGGTAGGGTGCTCTTTCCAAGAGCCGGTGCAGACTCGATGGGCCGAATGGCCTCCTTCTGCACTGTAAATTCTATGATAATTTATGAAACCTGCTCGCATCCTGACCAACTCTGCTCCAATGTCCTGATAAATCCGGATTCGGTTCCCTTCCCATTCACAGACCCATTTCGCCTTGGCCCACCTCAGGACCTTTTCTTTGTCCAGAAACCTGTGCATCCACACAATCACTGCCCGTGGCGGCTCCCCCGCTCTTGCCTTCTGCCTCAAGAACCTATGGGCCTGGTTCACCTCTGGGGCTTTATCCAATGCCTTCTCCTCCAACGTGGCCAACATCCTTGCGATGTAGTGTGTGGCGCTCATTCCCTCCACTCCCTCCAGCAGACTGACAATCCGCAAGGTTTGTCGCCTCAACCTATTTTCCTGGTCCTCTACCTTTGCATGCAGCGACTTGCACAGATTCCCCAGGATCGCCACCTCCGCCTCCAAAGACACAATACAGTCACTCTGGTCGGGCACCTTTTCCAACTCTTGTCTCGCCACCCCCTGTTTCAAGGCACTTTTCCACCTGACCCAGAGACCCGCGAGAGGTGCCACTGCCCCCCTCAATCGCCTTTCACTAGTCGCTCTGCATTTCTTTCCTTTTGCTGCTGAAACTCCTCTTTAATGAAGCCCATCAATTGCTTCATCTGCAGCTTTCCCATTGACGACAACTCTCCCACCTCCGTTATTTTTGTAATTGGTGCTGCGCCACGAGTCTCCTCCAACTCTTTCACCAGGTCTTTCACTGTCTTTGGCTGGGTCTGGTAGCCCGTAAACATGACCATCCAGAGGAAAACTTCTTCCCCTACACTCTCCGCTCCACTTTTCTGCTGAATCTACCCAAAACATGTGTGAAGAGGGCCAAACACTTTCAAGCAGGAGCCACCCTGTGTGCAACCACTCACTCCATGGCCGCCACCGGAGGTCAAACCTTTGCTAAGATGAAGGACAAACTACACTTGAAGAATGAGGCAGACTATTCTAGTGGTAGAGACATTGTTAATTATTTTGTCCTGGGCTCCCTGAGCCACATACTGTTGCTATTCGAACTTAGGAGCTGAATCAGTGTTTTCATCAATAAGAAAGAACCTGCATTATATACCGCATTTCACAACCTCAGGACCCCAAGGCAATTCTCTGTCAGTGAAGTACTTTTTAAATGCAGGAAATCAATAAATGCAGTTGCAAAATATGAATGGGAATTGGGCAGTACAGTGGCGCAGTGGTTAGCATTGCTGTCTCACGGAGCGAAGACCTGGATTCGATCCCAGCCCCGGGTTACTGTCGTGTGGAGGTTCCACATTCTCCCCGTGTCTGCGTGGATCTCCTCACAATCCAAAGATGTGTAGGGTAGGTGGATTGCCTACGCTAAATTGCCCCTTAATTGGAAAAAAATAATTGGGTACTCTAAATTTATTTTTAAAAAGATATTAATGGGAATTGATAGAGTAGGTAGAAAATAAACTATTTTTTTGGTTGGGTATAAAGGACAAAGCCTACAAGTTCAGAGTCAGAAAGTTTGAAACTCTCTTCCACAAACAGCAGTTTGTGATGCTGGCTCAGTCGGTAATTTTAAATCTGTGATTATTTTTTTAAAACTAAAAAGCGATATGGGGCAATATTGGATCTCTGGAGTTTTGGGAAGCTAAATGGCCTCCTCCTGTTCTTAGGCTCCTAACATCTGAAACCTCTGACAGTACAGCACTCCCTCAGTACTGCACTGTAGTATCAACCTGGAATTTGTATTCCAATCCCTGGAATGGGATTTGACGTTGCAAACTTCTTGAGGTGAGTGCTGCCATTGAGTGACAGCTGTCCTCCTTTTATCAGTATTGTTTATTAACTGCCAGCTGGGAGGTGTGCAAGAGTGTCAGAAGAAACCCACTCTCTCTCAGTGGGGAGTGGTGAGGTGTTTTATTTTCCTAGGAGGAGCCTTGTCTCCACACTCAGGCCATGTCATATTTTGATGCAGAACATGTAATGTTTGCCTGGGCTTGCTTTCATTTGTATCTTTTGTGTCTTTCCAGGACGAGTTCAAAGGAATGATTGAGGATGCAGGGTTTTACAAGGTGGAATACAACAACTTGACATCAGGGATTGTGGCTGTTCACTCTGGATTTAAACTCTAAATTTTAAGTGGCCTAAAGGAAATTGACAGTTGTCTGCTGTGAGACCCAGCTTCTATTGATCCAGATACGCAATCTCTGTGAGTTAGCACACACCACTGCCAAGCTACTGAAATGTTGGCAGATCCCAGCCCGGGGTCACTGTCCGTGTGGAGTTTGCACATTCTCCCTGTGTCTGCTTGGGCCTCACCCCCACAACCCAAAAACATGTGCAGGGTAGGTGAATTTTCCACACTAAATTGCCCCTTCATGGGGCGGGGTGGGGGGGGGGGGAGAATTGGATGCTCTTTTAAAAAAAAAAAAAAAAAAATTTTTAATTTTAATTTGAAAAAGAACATTAGCAGATATATCTGTTAGTCACTTAACAGCCACACAATTATCAGTGAGATGATGGGACTGTGCTGCAACATCATTTGATTTATATTAACCTTGGTTTGAAGTGTAAAAGTGCAGGTGCACATTGTCTGCTCCTGTTCTGCGTGGTTTTCCTCTGTGAGGATGTAGTTTCAGTATCTTCAAATTTGTACTAATAAGTGCATAAAGCCCTTTGGCATGAAAAAATAAATATATTTGATATCCAAGCTTTGCCAGCTGCAGATTGGTTATTAAATTAGACTGTTGAATTTATGTGTGTTTTTAAGAAATCAAGGATTTGACCATTTCATATTTTTTGTGAAATATACTCTATAGAAACTTGCATTTATTTCTCACCTGCCTCCAATGCAAAAAATTAGTTTTAGGTTGGTCAGATTTTCTCTCACACTTCACCTTTAAAAGCCTTCGAGTGAGAACTTCAGGATCTATTATTTGGTTTTTGAAAAAATGTTTTATTTTCCTTTTTCACATTTTCTTCAAAATTTACCACCACCAATAAACGGTAACGGATACAATGTCAAACCCCTTATTAACAACAACGATCCGATCCTCCCACCAATCCCAAACACAACAGCCCGCATGACAATATAAGCATCAAATAAAAAACGCCCAAAGAAGGAATCGGGAATCGCCCATGGTCACCATTAACATGTATAGTCTCTCTCTCTCTCTCTCTCTCTCTCTCTCTCTCTTTCCCCCCCCCCCCCCCCAAAAAAAAACTAATATTCAAGGCCATCCAATCTCCGAAAGTGTACAATGAATGACACCCATGAATTGTAAACTCCCCCAGACTCCTCCCCTCCACTCCCTCTTGGAAACACCTCACCCAGTATCGGTCCCCTCCTCCAACTTTTCACCCCGGTTAGGCTCATCGAAACCTCACCAGGCTCTGATTGCCACAGCTCCTCCCCCCACCTCTCTCCCGTTCACTGGCCATCTTAAACCAGCCAGAGTGGAGACCCTCGCCCGGTCCCAGGAAAACGAAGAAATCCCCTTTAACTCACAACCCCAGCATAAACACACAAGCCCCAAAGAACCATCATTGCAAAGGAAAGTCCCAACTCTTGCCTTGTACAAATGGACAACGTCGACTCATTTAGTACATACAACAACATGCAGTGAAAAGATAAAGCTACATACTCTCCTACCAACCCCCTACCCTCAGTATAAGACCAGTCCTCAGCCCCATTTCTCAATTCTGCCACAGCCCTTCTGCCTTCGCAAACACCACTGCCGCTTCCACCATCTCAAAATAAAAGTCTTTGGACCCTCAACTTAGCTGGATACACTATGCCGCACCGCACCTTGGTGTTATACAGTGCCGTCATCACTCGCCAACTCCACCGTAAAGTCCTGGTATATGGGTATACCAACTCCAGCCCACTGCACCATCGTTTCTGCTTTGTCCAGCACAGGACCTTCTTCACGCCATACCTACGGAAACAAACAGTCACTACTCTTCGCGGCTCACTCGCCTTTGGCATAGGCCTCCACAACCCAAGAGCCCGATCCAGTTCGTATTGAGAGGGATCTTCCCCCTCCCCCAATAGCTCCGCCAACATCGTGGCAAAATACTCCAGCCTCAGACCTTCCACCCCTTCGGGCAGACCCACGATCCTCAGATTCTGCCGCCTGGATCTGTTTTCCAGGTCTTCCATTTTGGCTCGCAGACCCTTGTTGGTCTCTATCTCCCTCCGCAGCTCCTTCCCCATCGAGGTGAGTTGATCACTGTGTTGCGATAATGTCTCTTCCACTTCCTTCAGTGTCTCGCACTGCTCCCGCACCTCAGCCGCTGCACTCGATACCGCTACCCTCACTGGGGCAATCGCCTCCTCCTCCACCAGCACTTTCAATACTGCCCCCATCTCCTTCCTCATCGCTTCCATGTGCTTTTGTGAACTGTTTTTCAAGTTCCACGGCCATCGACTTGGTCATCCTTTCTGCTGTGAGCAGTGCGGCCTCACCCGGCGCCCCAGCCTCCGCCTTCCTTCCAGTTCCTGCGCCGACCTTTCCACCCACCGGCAGACCTTCATTAGCCCCCTTTTTCACGGCCGTTTTTCTTTAGATTTGGACATCTCTCTTCTCTATACCTTGTTTAATCAAAAATTGCTCCTGGGACAGGGCATCAAAACTCCAAAAAGCCAATTCTCGGGCGGGAGCCCTCCAACGTGCGGCTTCCTCCTACCCACCGCCACCGGAAATCCAATTATGAAGGGTTTGTGGATCCACAAAGTGTTTCCAAATCCTCCCACCCACTGCCTGACGCTGATTCCGCTTCTCCGGGCCTTCAAGATTTATTATAGGCAAGTATTTGTTATTCCAGTCGCCCTGCAAGATGATGCTCATTTAGATACCAAATCTAAATGAGACAGAACAAATGTATCACAGTTCCCCTTTTCACCAGAATATGTTACACGTTACTGTCCTGAGACATTGGTGACTGATTTTGAGTTCCAATAGCCTTCAAAGGAAACTATTTTTGGCACTGGGAGGGCATACGGTTATAAATGGCAAGAACTGACAGGTTAGTTCCGGTGTATTCTACTCTTATGCAGTGAGTAGGTGATGTTATGATTTTTCAGGTGTCAACACATGAGAGCGTACTTTTACTTGTAGTCCTGCGGTTTAGCGTTGGTCTTTGATTTATATTTTTGTGTGGTGGGAATTTGTCTTTCCATAAATTGCAGGACTGACGGGGAATATTCAAATGTACGAATGCTAAATATGACATTTTTTCTAGATTGTCTGATTTTTATATATCTACTTTCTAAAGTAGATTTAAGAGCGTACGTGCAGTGACGAGTGGTTTTGTATCAGTAGCTTATTGTTCTCCTCAAAGTGAGATCTGATCCTCTGTTTGAGTAAGTGAGCAATAACCCAAACATCCCCAAAGCAGACAGACCAAGAACAGTAGCAAAAGTAGAAATGATTGACCTGTGTGCAGGGTAGGTGGATTGGCCATGCTAAATTGCCCCTTAATTGGAAAAAAATAATTGGGTGCTCTAAATTTTAAAAATGGTTGATCTCAGCAAAAGTGGCAATTTTCAACATGATTTGGTTAATGAATGCAGGCACTTAAATTAACCCTAGTGTACAAACTTCAGGGGTAAGTTTGGTAACATAGACTGGAATACACTAAACAGTAGTTCAGCATGTGATGATGTACAATTTTGGATGCTTTTGATGGCCCTCAGTACCTCGAATGTTTTGTTTTGGGCTGACCGATCTCTTCTGAGTAATGCCACAATTGTCCCCTCAACGAAGTTGGGATGTTGTCTTCATACAGACAATACAGTGCTAGCTACTGCCAATTCTATCATGGACAGACATTTGTTGATAGGCTGGTTGACCTCATCCTACCAATTTCCCTGTTTTGGTTTCCTTTTCACCTAATGGAGACCCAGTCTAGCAGTTTAATAGTACAGAGACAATGGAAGAATTGGGAGGAATGGTGGACAGGTAAAACTGGATGTTATTAGCTTCCATGTGGAAGCCAACCCACATCTACAGATTATGTCACCTAGAGGGAGCATTTAAATGAGGACGGGCCAAGGATGGATCCTCCTGAGCAGCGTGTGTGGTGCCAGAGGAGCAGCTGTTACTAAAGGTGGTCTGGTTACCATCAGGTAGATAACTAAGTAAGGGCAGTTATACTGAGCTGAACATTGGAGGAGGGAACAAGGACAATGACGTTTTAATTCATTGAACTATGCTAACTGCCTTAAGAGTGAATACTTGCCCAAGTCCATGGAGGCTACTGGAGTTTTACAGCAACTAGAGGCTGCACCTTCATTTAAAAAAAGGCTGGATAAAGAAGATGCAGTTTCGGTTCTAAAACCTGTGGACATTACTGGGTTGTGTTGTGGACAACACAGGAGAGCCTCTCCATAGTGAATTGGCCAGTGTGTGTATGCAGGATTCCGATGCAGTCATCACATTGCAATAAGGTAATGGACTTTCTTTAAATAGTGGGGCTGCACACAGGGAAAGTCTCACTCTTGGTTCTGGCACTCAAATTACAAATAGCTACAGGACTCTACCACCATTAACTATATTGATTTGATCAGCATTAGAACGGTAACTGTTTTAATAGCAATCAAGAAGTAAAGTTCTTATGTTCTCCTTTACATTTATTTTGTATGTTCTAAGAGAATTGAAGGATATTACCGTGCAAGGGTAGAGTTAAAGTAGAAGATCAGCCATGATTTTGTTGAATGATGGAACAGGCTCAAAGGGCGACATGGCCTATTCCAGATCCTATTTCTTATGTTCTTAAATTGTTTGATCTGACTATTTTAATAAAACAATCAAGTTGACAGTGATAGTGTAGAACCAGATTGATTCAGAGTGATTCAATTTTCTTTCATTTTGAAGCAGATCTTTATTTTGACAGTGGCAGATAAGGCAAAGGAAAATCCAAAGAGCTTTTACAGATACATAAAGGGTGACTAGGGAGAGAGTAGGGCCTCTTAAGGATAAAGAAGGCCATCTCTGTGTAGATCCACAAGAGATGGGAGAGGTCCTAAATGAATATTTCTCATCAGTATTTACTGTTGAGAAAGGCATGAATGTTTCTGGGGAAATAAAAAGTGATGTCTTGAGGAGTGTACATGTTACAGAGAAGGAGGTGCTGGAGGTATTAAAAGTGCATCAATATAGATAAATCCCCAGGACCTGATAATGTATCCAAGGACGTTGTGGGAGGCTAGGGAGGAAATTGCCTGCCCCTTAGCTGAGATACTTGAACCATCGACAGCCACAGGTGAGGTGCCTGAGGATTGGAGGGTAGCAAATAGTGTGCCCTTGTTTAAGAAGGGCTGTAGGGATAAGCCTGAGAACTACAGACCGGTTAGCCTTACTTCTGTAGTGGATAAATTGTTAGAAGGTATTCTGAGGGACAGGATCTGCAGGCATTTAGTCAGGCAAGAGCTAATTAGGGAAAGTCCGCATGGCTTTGTAAGGGGAAAGTCATCTCTCCAATTTGATTTTTTTTTTTTTAAGGGGAAACCAAAAAGGTAGATGAGGGGAGTGTAGCCGACATTGTCTACATGGACTTTAGCAAAGCCTTTGACAAGATACCGCATGGTAGGTTGTTGCAAAAGGTTAAATCTCTCGGAAACCAGGGTGAGGTAGCCAATTGGATACAAAGTCAAAGGGTGGTTTTGGAAGGTTTTTCAAACTGGAGGTCTGTGACCAGCGATGTGCCTCAGGGATTAGTCCAGGGTCCACTGTTATTTGTTATATATATTAATGATTTGGATGAGAATGTAGGAGGCATGGTTAGTAAGTTTGCAGATGACACCATGATTGGTGGCATAGTGAAGAAGGTTCTTTAAGATTGCAACAGGATCTTTTTTAAAAAATTAAAAAAAAAAAAAAAAGTATTTAGAGTGCCTAATTCATTTTTTCCAATTAAGGGGCAATTTAGCGTGGCCAATCCACCTACCCTGCACATCTTTTGGGTTGTGGGGGTGAAACCCACGCAAACACGGGGAGAATGTGCAAACTCCACACGGACAGTGACCCAGAGCCGGGATCGAACATGGGACCTCAACGCTGTGAGGCAGCAGTGCTAACCACTGCACCACCATGCTGCCTTGCAACAGATCTTGACCAATTGGGCCAGTGGGCTGATGCATGGCAGATGGAGTTTAATTTGGATAAATGTGAAGTGATGCATTTTGGTAGATCCAATCAGAGCAGGACCTACTCAGTTAAGGTAGGGAGTTGGGGAGAGTTACAGAACAAAGAGATCTAGGGGTATAGGTTCATAGCTCCTTGGAAGGTGGAGTCGCAGGTGGACAGGGTGATGAAGAAGGCATTCAGCATGTTAGGTTTTATTGGTCAAAATATTGAATACAGGAGTTGGGACGTCTTGTTGAAGTTATACAAGACATTGGTAAGACTACAGCTGGAATACTGTGTTCAGTTCTGGTCACCCTTTTGTAGTAAGGATATTGTTAATCTAGAAAGAGTGCAGAAGAGATTTACGAGGATGCTACCAGGACTTGATAGTCTGTGTTGTAAGGAGAGGCTGGATAGGCTGGGACTTTTTTCCCTGGAGCGTAGGAAGCTTAGGGGTAAACCTATAGAGATCTATAAAATAATGAGGAGCATAGATAAGGTAGATAGTCAACATCTTTTCCCAAAGGTAGAGGAGTCTAGAACTAGAATGTATAGGTTTAAGGTGAGAGGGGAGAGATACAAAAGAGACCAGAGGGGAATTTGTTTCACACAGAGGGTGATGAGCATCTGGAACAAGCTGCCAGAAGCAGTGGTGGAGGTGGGTACAATTTCTTCCTTTAAAGAAGATAGTTACATGGGCAGGGTGGGTATAGAGGAATATGGGCCAAATGTGGGCAAGTGGGACTAGCTTAGTGATAGAAGTTGGGCAGCATGGACAAAGCTGGGCCAAAGGGCCTGTTTCCATGCTGTAAACATCTATGACTCTAATTGAGGGACAGCTCAACAAGTGCCTCCTCTTAATGATGCAGCTCTAATCGAAAGTCTAACTGAAGAACTCTATCATTCCAAATGATAATAATGTGTATGCAGTTGGACAATAACGCCTCACGTTACCCATTAGTCACCAGAAGGTTTTAGCCTAGCATTGGAAAATTCTTGGAATATCAGTGATGCTTCCAGGAACACCAGGAAAGAAGCAGGCAGCCAGATAACTTCCTGTGAGCAATGAATAGCTACCTTTACCAGACCCAGGAGCAGAACACCAAGGTACCCATATCTGTCTGCACACTCCTCTTCCTGCCCCCATCCCACTGTACCAGGTGACCAAAGATGAGAAATGTGGCACAGGAATTCAGCTGAAAGTTGAGAAACCCTTTAGTACAATTAATAGGAGTGGCCATAAATTCCCTCGAGCCAGCTTCCACCTTCAGAGCTGACCTTCCTTGACTTTACTTGCTATTCCTATCCTCATATCCCTTGGTTCTCATAGTGACCAAATATCTAATAATCTTTTATTAATATCATAAGTAGGCTTACATTAACACTGCAATGAAGTTACTGTGAAAATCCCCTAGTCGCCACACTATGCTGCCAACTCGGGTACACTGAGTGAGAATTCAGAATGCCCAATTCACACCTAACAAGCACATCTTTCGGGACTTGTGGGAGGAAACCGGAGCACCCGGAGGAAATCCACGCAGACACTGGGAGAATGTGCAGACTCTGCACAGACCGTGACCCAAGCCGGGAATCAAACCCTGGTGCTGTGAAGCAACAGTGCTAACCACTGTGCTACTGTGCCACCCTCTCACAGTCTTGCATATGCTCAATTAAGCATTGGCAATCCCCTGGAGTAGAGAATTTCAAAAGTTATTCAATCCACTGAGTGAAGAACTTTCAGGTCTAATTGGCCTGAAAATGATAGTATTATCCTGACACTATGATCCATAGTTCTAGACTTGAACATCACAGCATCTACCCTATCAAATTGAAACGGTATGGAATTCTTAATTAAATCAGCCCTCGTTCTTCCAAACACCAGAGAATAGTGGCCCATTTTATTCTATTTTTCTTAAGATAACTTTCTTATTCCAGGAAACAATCCAGTGAGCATTTGTTGCACCCACTGTAAGGCAAGTATATCCTTCCTTGGCAAGGGGAAAAAAATAGGAGTTGTAACCTCTCGCACTCCATTGGAAATATGGTTTTGTCTAAGCAACCTGGGTTTGCCTTTACATCTGTCTTGTGTAATATAGACTTGATATTTTAACTCGCAGAATCAACGGGAGCTCATTATCAAATTTAGCAGCTCATGTGTAATGAGCTTTGGCAGTTTTTAGCAGGACACACAAAACAGCATCCACTACATTTGTAATTTCTCTTCAATTGCTATCAAGCAAACCTATTCAGTCAGAATGGAATAGTCTGAGCTCTCAGGGCTTCAAGGCGGTTAGTTCTCTGTCCAGCTAAAAGGAGCTACACAAGTACAGCACGCTGTCTGTTTTTCTCATCTAACTGGCCACTTTGCTGACGGATTGGCTGAACAAGGTGATGCTGTTACTGCAATTAAGTATACTGAAGCATGTATCTTTACTAGGACAGAAAAGGTATTTGGTGTATTGCTGAGGACTCTTTGTAAAATGGAGCACCTTTCTACACCAGCGCATTCCATTAAACAAGCAAATCCATCTGCACATTGCCAAAAGAAAACATTTTTCTACCTCCCCTATTCTGAAGGAAGACTGTCATGCTGGATGGGTTTGGTTCTGTGTCTTGCCAGCATTCTTCCCATGAGTGCTGCTGGTAGGCTGTCTGGTTATTGGTGGTGGGCGGGGGGTTACTACCAAGGCAGTTGTTGGCCTTGCGCAACATAATTCAAATTAATATTTTGTAATGTAAGATTTAAACTCTCAATCTGTTGATTGTGTTATGGGAGAGGTGTTTTCAGAACCCCAAAATGTATCATGGAGTTCAACCAACCTCCCCCTTTAATGGATTGTTGCTTTTGAAGCACATGGCTTGTTCCCCAGGTGTGATATTACAATTATGGACACATGGTTTTTAACACAAAACAATGTTTATTCCATGAACTCAAATTAACCTTTTAAATAAACCTTGGATCTCTTAACACCCCTTACTTCAAAGATAACCCCGAAAATAATACAATACTACCCAATCCTTCAAACTGTCCCTTTAAACATCCACAAGACTTCACCTTCAAAAAAACAGTAACACACCAGGTCACAGCTAATATATATTTTCTGTTGGATGGCAGAGATATATCAGCTTGGTTGACTTCAGCTCCAGCACCTTGCTTTTCTTCCTGCAGCTCTCAGCTAAACACACAGACACTCCTAGCTGCTCTCTCAAACTGAAACTAAAAACCTCAAAATGGCTGAGCTAAAAGCCCAGCTCCACCCACACTCTGACATCACTGCATTTCTTAAAAGTACATTGCTTAAACATCCATTTCTTAAAGCCACTCTCACATGACAATTGCTCGTCAATCCACCACAGCACCAGACTTATCAGTGTAACATCACACCATGTGGTGCATTTAACTACTAAACCATCAAAAAATTACACATTTATTTGAAACAAAACTTGGAACAGTCATGATTTCTGCCATCTTTCTGCCAATATTCAAGTGAAAGTTCAATTCAGGTGGCATATTACCGTTGCCACTTCAGTACAGCACCACTACTTTGCCTAATCACCTGAAAAAAAGGCTGCCTTTTATCCAGTGCTTTTCATGACCACCAAGCGTCTCCAAATGCTTTACAGCCCATGACGTGTAGACACTGTTGAAATGCCCATGGCAAGTTGGATGATTTGGCATATTTTAAGGATGGAAAGGGTAATGCAGATTCTTAATCTGCTGGTAAGGCAGAACTGAACTTTCCTTTTGAGGTTTGACAAAATGAAATGTGAACCAAAATGTATGCTCTATGTGTATGTTTTGTCGTACATCTTGCAACATTTTTGTGGCGGAGTTTGTGGATATACTGTATATTTTATACCAAAGAAATATTAAATTGTCCCGTAACCAAATAAAATTAAGTTGTTATATATGTTGCATAGTAAATTTTCAAAGAGCTAATTAGACCATAAGACATGGGAGCAGAATTAGGCCACTCGGCCCATCGTGTCTGCTCCGCCATTCAATCATGGCTGATATTTTTTTCATCCCCATTCTACTGCCTTCTCCCCATAACCCCTGATCCCCATATTAATCAAGAACCTATCTATCTCTGTCTTAAAGACACTCAATGATTTGGCCTCCACAGCCTTCTGCGGCAAAGAGTTCCACAGTTTCACCATCCTCTGGCTGAAGAAATTCCTCCTCATCTTTGTTTTAAAGGATCGCCCCTTTAGTCTGAGATGGTGTTCTCTGGTTCTAGTTTTTCCTACAAGTGGAAACATCCTTTCCGCGTCCACTCTATCCAGGCCTCACATTATCCTAGAAGTTTCAATTAGATCCCACCTCATCCTTCTAAACTCCAATGAGTACAGACCCAGAGTCCTCAATCGTTCCTCATATGACATGCTCTTCATTTCAGGGATTATTCTTGTAAACCTCCTCTGGACCCTTTCCAAGGCCAGCACATCCTTCCAGAAGACATAGGAGCAGAATTAGGCCGCCCGGCCCATCGAGTCTGCTCCGCCATTCAATCATGGCTGATATTTTCTCATCCCCATTCTCCTGCCTTCTCCCCATAACCTCTGATCCCCTTATTCATCTTCCTCAGATACTGGGCCCAAAACTGCTCACAATACTCCAATTGGGATCTGACCAGAGCGTTACACAGCCTCAGAGGTACATCCCTGGTCTTGTATTCTAGCCCTCTTGACATGAATGCTAACATTGCATTTGCCTTCTTAACTGCCGACTGAACCTGCACGTTAACCTTAAGAGAATCGTGAACAAAGACTTCTAAGTCCCTTTGTGCTTCTGATTTCCTAAGCATTACCCTAGAAAATCATCTATGCCTATATTCCTCCTTCCAATGTGCAAAACCTCACACTTTTCCACATTGTATTTCATTTGCCACTTCATTGCCCACTCTCTTAGCTTGTCCAAATCCTTCTGCAGCCCCCTTGCTTCCTCAATACTACCTGTCCCTCTACAGATCTTTATATCATTTGCAAACTTAGCAACAGTGCCTTCAGTTCCTTCTTCCAGATCATTAATGTATATTGTGAAAAGTTGTGGTCTCAGCACAGACCCGCGAGGCACACCACTAGTCATCGGCTGCCATCCTGAAAAAGACCCCTTTACCCCCACTCTCTGCCAGTCAGCCAATCCTCTATCCATGCCAGGGTCTTGCCCTGAACACTATGGCTCTTAACTTATTTAACAGTCTCCTATGCGGCACCTTGTCAGAGGCCTTCTGGAAATCTAAATAAATCACGTCCACTAGTTCTCCTTTGTCTAACTTCCTTGTTACCTCCTCAAAGAACTCTAACAGATTTGTCAGACATGACCTCTCTTTGACAAAACCGTGCTGACTCCGTCCTATTTTACCATGTGCTTCCAAGTACTTTGCGATCTCATCTTTAATAACAGACTCTAAAATCTTACCAATGACCAAAGTCAGGCTAACCGGCCTATAATTTCCTGTCTTCTGCCTCCCTCCTTTCTTAAACTGCGGTGTTACATTAGCCACTTTCCAGTCCTCTGGGACCCTTCCTGCCTCCAGTGATTCCTGAAAGATCACCACCAATGCCTCCACAATTTCCTCAGCTATCTCTTTTAGGACCCTGGGGTGTAGTCCATCTGGTCTAGGTGACTTATCCACCTTCAGACTTTTCAGTTTCCCCAGAACCACCTTCGTGATGGCCACTGCACTCACCTCTGCCCCCTGATTCTCCTGGGGCTCTGGCATCCCACTGGTGTCTTCCACCGTGAAGACTGATGCAAAGTAACTATTCAGTTCCTCTGCCATTTCTTTGTTTCCTATTATTACTTCTCCAGCCATGTTTTCCAGTGGTCCAATGTCTATTTTTGCCGCTCTTACCTTTTATATATTGAAAGAAACTCTTCCTATCTTCTTTTATATTACTAGCTAGCTTGCACTCATATTTCATCTTCACTCCCCTTATTGCTTTTTTAGTTGTCCTCTGCATTCTTTTAAATGATTCCCAATCCTCTGGCTTCCCACTAATCCTTGCCACTGAGTATGCTTTTTCATTAGCTTTTATACTGTCCTTGATTTCCCTCATCAACCATGGATGCCTTGTCCTGCCCATGGCATGTTTCCTCCTCCTTGGGATGAATTTCTGCTGTGCCTCCCGAATAACCCCCAAAAAACCCTGCCATTGCTGTTCCACTGCTCCCTGCTAGTCTCCTTTTCCAATCAACTCTGGCCAGCTCATCCCTCACGTCTTTGTAGTTACCCTTATTTAACTGTAATACCGTTACATCTGACTCCAGCTTCTCCCCCTCAAACTGCAGGGTAAATTCTATCATATTGTGGTCACTGATCCCCAAGGGTTCCTTCACCTTAAGATCCCTAATCAAGTCTGTCTCATTACACATCGCCAAATTTAGAATTGCCTATTCCCTAGTGGGCTCTACCACAAGCTGCTCCAAAAAAAAATTCTCTTTTAAAAAATATTTTTATTAGCGTGTTTGCAAGTTTTTATAACAATAACACGACATAAACATGGTACAATAAACATTTCCACCCCTATCACAATCTTCACACACCCCAACCATAAAGCAACAGTCCGGCCCTCTTTCACCCCCCCCCCTTTGGAATTCTGCTTCTGCTGACATTTTAATTTTCCCTCGAAAGTCGACGAACGGCTGCCACCTCCGGGTGAACCCAACCATTGACCCACTTAAGGCGAACTTTATTTTCTCGAGACTGAGAAACCCAGCCATGTCACTAACCCAGGTCTCTACATCCTTCAAGTCCCTCCACATTAATAAGATCAGTCTCTGGGCTTCCAGGGAGGCAAAGGCCGAAAGGTAGGCCTCTTTTCGCCACTTGAACTCCCGGCTCTTCTGGCACTCCAAAGATCGCCACCTCCGGACTCGGCACCACCCGTGTTTTGAGTACCGTGGACATTGCCTTAGGAATAACAGCAGAATGGATTATTATTTAAACGGTAAGATGTTAAAACATGCTGCTGTGCAGAGGGACCTGGGTGTGCTGGTGCACGAGTCGCAAAAAGTTGGCGTGCAGGTGCAACATGTGATTAAAAAGGCTAATTGAGTTTTGTCTTTCATTGCTAGAGGGATGGAGTTCAAGACTAGGGAGGTTATGCTGCAATTGTATAGGGTGTTGGTGAGGCCACATCTGGAGTATTGTGTTCAGTTTTGGTCTCCTTATCTGAGAAAGGACATATTAGCACTGGAGGGAGTGCAGAGGAAATTCACTAGGTTGATCCCAGAGTTGAGGGGATTAGATTATTGACGAGAGGTTGAGTAGACTGGGACTGTACTCATTGGAGTTTAGAAGGATGCGGGGGTATCTTATTGAAACCTATAAAATTATGAAGGGAATAGATAGGATAGATGCGGGCAGGTTGTTTCCACTGGTCGGGGAAAGCAGAACTAGGGGGCATAGCCTCAAAATAAGGGGAAGTAGATTTAAGACCGAGTTTAAGAGGAACTTCTTCACCCAAAGGGTTGTGAATCTCTGGAATTCCTTGCCCAGTGAAGCAGTTGAGGCTCCTTCTTTAAACGTTTTTAAGAAAAAGATAGATGCCTTTCTAAAGAATAAAGGGATTCGGGGATATGGTGTACGGGCCGGAGAGTGGAGCTGAGTCCACAAAGATCAGCCATGATCTCATTAAATGGCGGAGCAGACTCGAGGGGCCAGATGGCCTACTCCTGTTCCTAGTTCTTATGAAACCCTGTCAAAACCCTCTAAGCGTCGGGCATGCCCAAAACATGTGGACATGATTTGCTGGGCTTCCCATGCACCTCACACACCTGTCCTCTACCCCAAAAAACTTGCTCATCCGGCCACACCTCACACACCTGTCCTCTACCCCAAAAAACTTGCTCATCTGGGCCACTGTCATGTGTGCCCAATGGACTACCTTGAATTGTGTCAGGCTAAGCCTGACACATGATGAGGATGTATTAACCCTGCTTAAGGCATCCGCCCAGACCCGCCTCTATCCCTCCTAGCTCAAAAAAAACCATCTCTTAAACATTCCACAAATTCCTTTTCTTGGGATCCACTACCAACCTGATTTTCCCAGTCCACATGCACAGTGAAGTTGCCCATGATTATTGTGATATTGCCTTTTTTACATGCTTTCTCTATCTCCTGATTTATTTTCTGCCCTACATCCTGACTACTGCTAGGGGGCCTGTACATAACTCCCATCAGGGTCTTTTTACCGTTGCGATTCCTCAACCCTATCCATAGAGATTCTGTGCCTTCAGTTTTTATTTATTTATGGGATGTGGGCATTGCTGGCTAGGCAAGTGTTTATTGCCCAACCCTAGTTGCCCTTCAGAAGGTGGTGAGCTGCCTACCGCTGCAGTCCCTGAGGGACACCCAAAGTGCTGTTAGGGAGGAATTCCAGGATTTTGACCCAGCGAGAAGTGTAGGAACAGCAATATATTTCCAAGTCAAGTTGGGGACTGACTTGGAGAGGAATGTCCAGCTGGTGGTGTTCCCAGGTATCTGCTGCTCTTGTCCTTCTAGATGGTAGTGATCGTGTGCACTGTTTCTCCATCAGCAACAGGTATTTTTAAAATCAATTTATAACCGTCACCTCAAAGACTGCTGCAGCTCTTCCAGGCCTCTGGCAATTTACTGGCCTTAATGCAATTTTGGCCTCTTGCTTTTCTTCTGAAGGTGGGTCTCCAGATTTGACTATCAATATTCATAAATACATGTTGAGGATCAGCTGAATTTTAATAATGTTAGGAAACCATTTAAAAAGCACAACATTGCACCAAATGAAGTTACAAAAAGCACCAGAATAACAATGCGCTAAGCCATCAAAGGAGCTCAAACCCACTGCGCATAGACATGAGGCACAATTTAACAGTTCTAAAAGCTTTTAATTGTATATGTGGCAAGAAGTTTTTAATAGCAGATCAAAGACGCTCTTTGATTCTAGAACATGACAGTGAGGCAAATAGCATGGAGCAGGCAGACATTTTGTGCTTTAAAGACAGACCATGTGTTGCAAAATTCAGGGTTGTTGTCGATAACGGCTCGGGTTCAGTGGAAGCAGGTGCTCCTGTAAGGTGATCCCTTGCATTCCAGAGCTCACTCACTGTCCAATATGTAGTTGTACAATAGTGTAACCCAGGAGACTTGAACTGGTTAATTGTCTTGCATGTTCCTTCATATATACTTTTCCAGTCTTTCAGTGCATCGACTGTTCCTGATTCAGTGCGTCAAGGCTAGAACAAAATATGCTGTCTTTATCTTTTGAATAGCAAATGAACATATAAAGTAATTATGTTTGGGTATACTTAACTCTAGTATAACTTGTCTTCATGTAATAGTACAAAATAATGCTGCACTTCCTTAAATCTCCATGTCTTATTATTGACTTGAACCAAAATAACTTTTAATCAGTCTTCTGCATGTTAAACTTTTGGGTGAAGGCAATCCTATTGGCTTTTTACTGTAAAGCCTGACATTTAATATGAGTTTCTCAATGTAGAAAGGCATGGGCCTGTGTGCAAAACTTCTGCTGAGCTCCCAGAAGTAAGTGACTTGCTGACACAATAGGTGCAAGGCATTTTTATAACTGAAACTGGCACTTGTATGGGGTGGGCGGGGGGAAACAAGTGTTGATGCCTGTGCTCATTGGCATTCTAACCACCTTTTCTGTTTCTTTTAAACTGTGAATACAATTTGCTTTAAAAACCTAACATTTAAATTATTTTATAAAATTCTTTAAAGAAATAATTGATCAAAAATACCAAAATGTAACATTATATTACGTTTGGTTCCAACAGACGATCAAAATGCAAAAACAAAACTGCATTTATTTTGAATTTTCAAAACTGATATGAAAAATTTAAAACCATACAATGCACTCTTAACTTTTTGGAGTATGTATGTCTATTTAAAAAGTGAAAGAAAAATTTGAATGGCACTTTAACACACTTCTTCAACGTTTCAAAGGGCTTCATATTCAGCAACAACGGTCTTCTTGGTGCCACTTAACCAGTTGTGACTCATAATCAAAGTAATTACGACGAAGGGTGTGGAATTCCCCCAATTTGGGCATTTGAAACAATAAAGCCACTTCTCCCTTAACTACCTCTGTTGTACTTGCAGTGCATCTTGAAAATTGATATTGTACTTCTTAAATAGTGAACCACTGCCACAATTAAACAAGACAGTCACCAACCAAAATGCTTCAGACTCTGAACAGATTTTCTGGTTTTGGACCAAATAATTTAAATAGCTGTAATGCCTGGATACAAATGGCTGGTAATTCAGGAAAAATGGAATATGGGCAGAGTATATAGAATTCTTTACCTTGCTCCCTCTAAAGCTGGTTTTCTCCGATTGTGACTTGAAACTAAAAAAAATAATTTACTTGACATAAATATTTGGTAAATTAAATCTCAGGACCGCATGGATCAGAACTGTTTAAGACCCTGGTTAGGACTGGATATTAATACTAGATATTATGTGAGAATCTTTAACATTTATGGAATTTACTAATGTCTCCTTATCTTTTGTTTATGGAGAAATGGCTATTCATTCATGACCTGCAGTTGTAGTATCAAGTGCAGATGTCCTGCTACATGGAGTCAGTTTGTGGCATCATCTGCCATGATAATGGTCTCCCCCTCCTTCTGTTGTGACTCCCTCGCAAGTAAAACCTTATCAGTTGCTGCTTTAAATGGAAAGACTATCTGTTCATATCTCGTTGGAGTAATGGCAGCAATTTTTCCACACACTTGGGCCGGAAAGTGGAGCTGAGTCCACAAAAGATCAGCCATGATCTCATTGAATGGTGGAGCAGGCTCGAGGGGCCAGATGGCCTACTCCTGCTTCTAGTTCTTATGTTCTTGAGGTAGATTGTTACTGCTCTCGAGCAGCACGGTGGCCCAGTGGTTAGCACCGGTGCTTCACGGCGGCGAGGACCCGGGTTCAATCCTGGCTCCGGGTCACTGTCCGTATGGAGTTTGCACATTCTCCCTGTGTCTGCATGGGTCTCACTCCCCACAACCCAAAGATGCGTATGGTAGGTTTATTAGCCATACCTTTTTATTAAAAGTGAACAATATATACAAGGCCAAACGGTACAAACACTAATTTTGTGTTTATTGGCCATGCTAAATTGCTCCTTAATTGGGGGAAAAAAATTGGGTATTCTAAATTTAAAAAATATTGTTACTGCTGCTCGATTCGTCTGGTGGAAGCAATGGGGAGAGGAGAAAAACGAGTGGGCTTCGAAGAAAACAAAGGCAGTAAGGGCAGCAGAGGGGGTGGGAAAGGTAGCAGATATGAAATAAAAAGTTGGAACATCCTAAATACTTGGACAGCATTTATGGAGAGAAAAACAGAGTTCACATTTCAGGTCTGTGAAGGAAAAGTCATAAACTGAAATGTTAACTCTATTTTTCTCACCACAGATGCTGGCTGACCTGCTGAGCATTTTCAGTTCTTATTTTAGATTTCCAGCATCCAGTGTTTTGCTCTTATATCGGTGAGGATAATGGCCTGCCATTTTAAGAAAAATCAACTCATTGTTTGCCTCTTCCACAAGATACAGCTCTCAAGTATCACTTAAGGAGTTCATTGGGTGCAAGCATCTTCAGCTGCTTTATCAATGACCATCCTTCCATCACAATGTCAGATGTGGGGGTACCATTCATGACTCCTCAGATACTGAAGCAGACCATGTCCAAACACAAGACCTGGACAATATCCAGATTTGGGCTGGCAAGTGACATTCGTGCCAGGCAATGACCATCTCCAACAAGAGAGGATCTAACCATTGTCCCTTGACATTCAGTGGATTACCATCGCTGAATCCCCCACAATCAGCATCCTGGGGTTACCATTGACCAGAAGCTGAACTGGGCTAGCCATATAAATACTGTGGATCCCAGAGGCTAGGAATCCTTCTGTAACTCCCCACTTGACTCTCCAAAGCCTGACCACCATCTACAAGGCAGGAGTGCAATGGATACTCTCCACTTGCCTGGATGAGTGCAACTGCAATAACACTCAAGAAGCTTGACACCATCCATGACAGAGCAGCCTGCTCGAATGCTACCCCTTCCACAAGCATTGAATCCTTCCACCACCAAAGAACAGTGGTAGTCGTGTGTGCCATCTACAAGATGCATTGCAGGAACTCGGGAAGGTTCCTTAGGCAGCACTTTCCAAACCCACTGCCATCTAGGACAAGAGCAGCAGATACCTGGGATCACCATCACCTGGAAGTTCCCCTCCAAGCCACTCACCATCCTGACTTTGAAATATATTGCTGTTCCTTCACTGTTGCTGGGTCAAGATCCTGGAACTCCCTTCCCTAACAGCACATTCAGTCCTCTGGGACTGCAGCGGTTCAATGAGGCTGCTCACTGCCATCTTCTGAAGGATAATTAAGGCTGGGCAATAAATCCTAGTCTGGCCAGTGATATCCACAACCAGTAAATGAATGAATACCAGGATTTCATAATGTGGTCAAATTCAGACCAGACCGAAGTCCTGCCCCATAAAATAATTGCACCTCTCATGGAGTGGTGGAACTGTGAAGATTAGAAAGAGAGCTTTATTCTTTAAGTTACATGCCCCAAGATGTTTTATTACATTAACAGAATTATATAAGCTGTTACGCAGCCACAAGATAAACGAATATGGCAAGTACAAACTTGTAAAAGCCCAATTCAGCGGTATGTTAGGAAGCAAGCATATTTTCAGTAAACTAGACCGAAGCCTTCAAATCATTGTTAATTTGATGCTGTGCTGGGAGATCTCTGTGGCAATTTGAAAGGCCGTGGCCAAGTAATCTCCTTGTCTATATCCATCGTAGTGATCTGATGTTGAGGTCCAGATGAACTATGCATGTTGTTGTACAGTAAGAAGTCTTACAACACCAGGTTAAAGTCCAACAGGTTTGTTTCAAACACTAGCTTTTGGAGCACTGCGCCTTAGACATCATCTGAATCATTTGATTTTGGCTTGATAATTTGAGTATACATAGCAATGAAAGTCATTTTAAGTTAGTGTACCTTAAGGTGATGCTACTATTGCATTATTCAAATAATTTTTCTTTAATTTGACACGATGCGTATTATCAATATTTCAAACCTGCAGGATGACCTGTTCCAAGATAGATACGATTTCCTCCGGCCAAGCTTTTGTTGCCATCGTAATAAAATACAACTATCTAGACAGACTGCAGATCATGTTACACGAGATGGAATGACTAACTTACACCTTTTACATTCAGAAGAACTGGACAACTATTACAATATGAATAACTACTCTTGTATATGTACATTAATGTAGTGATGCATTTTATTCTATTTTTGAAGCGGTGTAAAAGGACAGTGATGACGGCAATATTTCAATAAGGCGACACCATTTGCCTCATCCGTTTATCTCTAGGCTCCAAATTCCTTTACCAGCTTCCTGTACTTCACTCTACACTAGGTCCAACTTGGTACGCCTCCAGTCTACATTCTGTCCAGTGATCCCTTTGCTCAACCTTGCATGTCTCTATTGGACTCTTCACTAGATTCAAAATCCTCCTCAGGATTTAGCCATAACTTCCTCGCGCCCTATATGCCTTCCATTCTGTCACAGACACCATCATTCCACTACTGTAGTATGTGTTCCCAGCTTTAGAAGCCTTTTTAGATATGCTCTGGTTAGTTTTTGGTCCATTGTGACATACCACATGACTTGAGTTACTTTGTTAAATGTACAGTATGAATGCAATTCATGTGACTCAATATATTTGAGATGTTTAGATAACAATGGCAATCAAGACATCGTGGCATCACTGTTATCTCCTCTTTCTTCATCTATGCTTTCCATCAGGAGTTATTAGATAAAATGTCTCTTCCGAGGCCAAGCAGAGGCTTAAGGGGCAAGGTTGTTCCAGCTGGCCCAGCAGCAAGCAGTTCACCAGCACTCTTGTGCTGGTAGGAGTGTCCTCAGTCCTATGCAATGCAGTAAGTGGACATTACTTGGGAGAATTTAGGCAAACTGAAACAGGATGAAGATTCAGACATTGCAGATAGGCCCTCAGTCCTATCCATTGCAGTAAGTGGTTCTTACTTGGAAGAGTTTAACAGGGTGAAGATTCAGAATGCAGATAGGCTGGGAACATCCAACAGCCCTGTAACACCTGGCCCGTCTAGCTGCTGCATTATTGTACCATTGAGCCCCACTCAATGAAAAATGAAATGAAAATAGCTTATTGTCACAAGTAGGCTTTAAATGAAGTTACTGTGAAAAGCCCCGAGTCGCCACATTCCAACGCCTGTTCGGTGAGGCTGGGGGAATTGAACCGTGCTGCTGGCCTGCCTTCAAAGCCAGCGATTTAGATGTGCGCTAAACAGCCCGTTACCATCTAACACAATTACCATTAACACAAAACTTTACTGACACACAAAACAGACCATTTTGTTTTTAAAAAATTCTTAAAGAATTTAGTAAACAATTTCCATCATTTGGAAAAATAATGTCAAATTGGTGAAACAGCAAGCTTTCTTGTATTCTGTGCCTGTGGAAACTTGCAACTTATACAATGACAAAATATAAATTACTAGCTAAATTAGAGCATTTGTTCAGCTGGTGATAGACTACTACTATTCACAATATGTGGACAAGCACCAGCTAGATCCATCATTTTTTTTTTCTTAATAAATTTAGTGTACCCAATTCATTTTTTCCAATTAAGGGGCATTTTAGCATAACCAATCCATCTACCCTGCACATCTTTGGGTTGTGGGGGTGCAACCCACGCAAACATGGGGAGAATGTGCAAACTCCACACGGACAGTGACCCAGAGCCGGGATCAAACCTGGGACCTTGGCGCCGTAAGGCAGCAATGCTAACCACTGCACCACCATGCTGTCCCAGATAGATCCATCTTGTTTATCGAGACAACTTCTATTATTTGTAAACAAATCTTTCCTCGCAACAAAGTAATATGATTTTCTAAAACAAAACAATGGCAGGTGATCTAATTTTCATTCATGGGCCACTGAAGATTTTATCTGCAGTTGGAATTTAGAACGGTATCAGCAGCATCGTATGTTCATTATTCTGCCCTCCAAATCCAGAATGATCAATTTACTGAAAGACATTCATGTAAACCAGACAGCAGAATGCAAATCCAAAAACATTTAGTAACTGCAAACAAAAAGTGGTATCAAAACTTGTTTATTGAATTGGAAATGTTGGAAATTAAGACAAAGAAAATAAATACAAGTCACCAGAAAACATCAGTGACCTTTTGTAGGAGGGTTTGGTGAGGGTGGGGGAAGAGGAAAGAAAGCAGCTTAAATTTGGATTCACCATGCTGGAAATTACACTGGACACATTCTTCCTCATGTTTCCCTTTGTATGTTGGTCAAAACAGAAATTACTTTTTTAATTAAAGTAGTCTTTTACTTGGATCAACTGCATTTGAAATGAAATAGTACATCCTCTTCAGCCAGATTTAAAAAGGAGGATGGCCACCTGGCCCAGGTAGAAATAGATGAAGTGTTTTGTTTCATGAGTCACATAGCTGCCAAAGTTTCTACCCACGATACAATGCCACGTAGGATTGTACTTTTTGTCAAATTCCTGTAAAACAAAAAAGTTAAACATTAGGCAGATAATTAGCTGCATTAAACAAACATTAACTAACCACCCCCTCCCCCCGCAATGGCTCATGAGCAATAATAAAATGGTTTCATCTTGGACAAGTACTCCATCGTAATTGTTGATTAAATCTCTCCAGATCTTGCACTAACTAGTTGCTTGTTTGAGTAAAATTGAATAGGTTGCCTCATCTCCATGCTTAATGGTAGATATCTAAAATGATAATGTCCAAAAAATGAACAATAATTGCTCCTTGCCTTAGGTCCAGTAACTTCTAGTTACTGGCTATTGAATCATATTCTAACCAACCAGCACTGCGTTGCGTATGAAAAGTAGCTTTATTTTTAGCATTACTATTCAAAACACCTTCTGGAGATGCAGTAACAATTGGAGAAGAATAATTATGATGCAGTCAGCCACAACAAAGCACATTTCAGTATGTAATGTGCAAGAGCTCTGGTAAAGAACGGTGGTGATTGATTTCTGTAATAGGCCCACGAAACCATTATGATTGGGAAATATAATGGCAGAGGATTTTTGGCTGGAGGACAGAAACATGGGAGTAATTAACTGAATTATTCCCCCTTTCTTTAATCTCCTAAGCCGGAGGGACTGACATCAACACAAGACAGCCAATTAATAGATTTCAATATTGTAAACTGCAATTTGAGGCTCCATTTGCAAAATACACTTTCAAGGTGAGAATTGAGGCAACATTCTCAAATTGGGGGTATTGTAACCATGATAGAATGGATATACAGCTGTTCAGTGAAGTTCAATGACGTGAAGTGGCGTACTTTGGAAGCAATGGTGAAAGAAGTGGAGTAGAAAAGTAAAGGATCTGATTGTTGCACAGATACGAAGGTCATAAAGGCACACAATTTACGGGTTTTTTTTGAACATTAACAAGAGTTCCTGCTGAACCCAAGGCAGGCAGGGGGTTTGGGTCTTCCAAACCTGTATTACTACTGGGCGGCGAACGTGGAGAAGGTGCGGAGCTGGGTCAGAGGGGTTGATTCCCAGAATGGAGGAGAGTTTGTCAGTGGGTCGGGATTGAAAGCACTAGCAACAGCGCCGTTCCCGATAGCCCTGGGGAAATACTCAGGGAGTCCGGTAATAATAGTTTCATTGAGAATTTGGAGGCAGTTTCGCCAACACTTTGGCTTGGGGGCAGGGTCAAGGGAAATGCTGATTCGGGGGAACCACAGATTTGAGCCAGGGAGGTGGGATGGAAATTTGTTTATTGGGGATCGATTTGAAGGACTGAAGGAGCTGGAAGCTAAGTATGGGCTGGAGCAGGGGGAAATGTTTAGGTACATGCAGGTTCGAGATTTTGCCAGAAAGGAGATACAGAGCTTCCCTGGGGAGCCGGCCTCCACAGTGCTGGAGGAGGTGCTGACGACAGGAGAAGGGGGTAGTGTCAGCGGTTTACGGGGCTATTTTGGAAGAGGAAAAGGCACCACAAAGGGATCAAAGCTAAGTGGGAGGAAGAGTTGGGAGAGGATATGGAGATGGGGTTCTGGTGTGAGGTGCTCCGGAGAGTGAATGCCTCCACCTCGTGCATGAGGTTGGGGCTGATGCAGCTGAAGGTGGTACACAGAGCACACCTCACGAGGGTGAGGATGAGCCGATTCTTTGAGGGAGTGGAAGCTGTGTGTGAACGTTGGGGCGGGGGGGCCCTAATCACGTTCATATGTTTTGGTCCTGTCCAAAGTTGGGGGATTACTGGAAGGAGGTTTTTAGGGTAATTTCGAAAGTGGTGCATGAGAAACTGGACCCGGGCCCCCGGGTGGCCATATTCAGGGTGTCGGACCAGCCAGGGTTGAAAACTGGTGTGGAGGCAATGTTGTAGCCTTCGCCTCGTTGATCGCCTGAAGGCTGATCCTGATGGGTTGGAGAGCAACCTCTCCACCCTGTGGCCTGGCGTGGCGGGGGGGACCTGTTGGAATTTTTGACTCTTGAGAAGGGGAAGAATGGAGGGGGTTCTACAATTCATGGGCATTATTCATTATGCACTTTCAAGAACTGGATAACATCGAACATTAGTTGTGGAAGAGTTGGGGGGGGGGGGGGGCAATGTGTGTTAATGGTGACTATGGGTGATTCCCGATTCCTTTTTGTCATTTGTTTATGTGAACATGCAGGCTAATGTTTGGGGTTTGGTGGGAGGATGGGATCGTTGTTATTGATATTTGTTACTGATTATTGTTTATTGGTGGGTGTAAATTTGGGAGAAAATGTGAAAATGGAGAATAAAAAATATTTTAAAAAGAGTTTGTGCTGAACTTTTTGGTAGGCCACTCGGGCGTATAGTATGTGGCGAAAATCTATTGTAAAATAAAAAAAGTTTACTTTAGATTCACTTGAATGTTACCAGATATGACCTGATCAAAGTTTCAGAATGAGAGTTATAATATTGTTCCTATTGGTTGACCAGGTGGTAATAAGAATCCTGGAAATTTTGAAAGTTCAAAAACAATTGAAAGGAAGATTAGAAAAATATATGGAAGATTAGAAAAATATATGCAGAGTAATTTAGTTGTGGAATTCTCTATATACTTTATTGCAAAAGGGGAATATTTTCCCTTTTGATACAGTGATTCAGAGTGAGCAGGAGATGGAGATAAGGCTGCAGGATAAAACAATGGCATAGACTTTGTGGGTCAAGTGGCTTGTTTCTATGGTCATGATTCTATGAAATAGACTCCATGAACAGCTGCTAATGCTTCCACCAAACCATCAGAGACTGGAGGGAATTTAAATGGCAGCCACAAAGGGGTTCAAACCATGATAGATAATCTGTAGTAATTTATTCCTCAACTGATCTAAAATACCAGTTAGTGGTATTCGAAAATGTATAGAACGCATTTAAAATTCTGGAGACTTTTTGTACTCTAAGGCAACTTTTTGTCAGTGTTCATCAAGGCAGTGGGACAAGGTACAGTAGATCTCTACAGCGAAAGCACACATACTGAACGACGGTTTAACATCTGTGGAGAGATAGAGTAAATAACAATCATGGGAAGCAGTTTTGTATTTCCTCCAGCTACAAGTCCTATGAATGGACCAATGTAAAGCCTTGGTATCACAACATAATCTTGAACTATTTTCATGAACAAGAAAAAAACACTGTTTGCTGACAGCAAATTCTTCCAAATAATGAAGTCCTACCACAATCTTTGGGCATTAAGTAGCATCATCGGATCATTATGGTTTAGTTTAATAGCAAGCTAAATACTAGCATCAAACAAATGTCAAAATGTAGGGGACACAAAAATTGGCAGCATGGTTGGTTGAGGAAAAGTGGGCAGAGAAGTGCAATGTGATGCATTTGAGGAGCTCAAACAGAGCAAAGGAATACACAATAAATGGGAGAACAGAGGTGTGGAGAAGTAAGGGCACCTTGGAGTGCATGTCCACAAATTGCCGAAGGTAGCAAGACCAGTCGATAAGGTAGTTAAAAAGGCATATAGAATACTTTCCATCATTAGCCAAGACATAGAATACAAGAGTAGGGAGGTTATGCTGGAGCTATATAAAACATTAGCTAGGCCATAACCTGAGTACTGAATGCAGTTCTTGGCAACTCATTACAGAAAGGATCTAATTGTACCAGAGTACTGAAGAGATTTACCAGGTTGCCAGTACTGAAAAATTGCAGCTATGAGGAAAGAACGACTGGGGGTGTTTCCCTTGGAACAGAGGGGGCTGAGGAATCACATTTGAGGACTGGGGGGCCTGGATAGAAAGCACAAATTTCCTTTAGTAGAGAGATCAGTGTCTAGGGAGGTATAGATTGAAGTCTGAAAGGGAAGATCACAGAATACTAAACTGCAGAGGAGGCCCTTCAGCCCATCGAGTTTGCACCAATGCATGAAATGCCCTGACCTGCCCACCTAATCCCATTTGCCAGCACTTGGGCCCAAAGCCTTGAATGTTGTGGCATACCAAGTACTTTTTAAAAGGATTTGAGGCATCCCGCCTCTACCATCCTCCCAGACAGTGCATTCCAGACTGTCACCACTCTCTGGATAAAAACGTTGTTCCTCAAATCCCCACTGAACCTCCCTCCCCTCACTTTGAACGTGTACCCCTCAAACTGACCCTACAAGTAAGGGAAACAGCTGCTCTCTGTCCACGCCGCTCATAATCTTGTACACTTCAATCAGGTCACCCCTCTGTCTTTGCTCCAGAGAAAATAAATGAAGCCTATCCAGCCTTTCTTCATAACTTAAATGTTCCATCCCAGGCAAAATTCTGGTGAATCTTCTCTGCACCACCTCCAGAGCAATTACATCCTTCCTATAATGTGGCGATCAAAATTGCACAGTACTCCAGCTGTGGTCTCATCAAAGTTCTATACAACTCCAACAGGACCTCCCTGCTTTTGTAATCTATGCCCTGATTGATAAAAGTGAGTGTCCCACATGCCCTTTTCACCACCCTATTAACCTGCCCTTATGCCTTCCGAGATCTTGGACAAACACGCCAAGATCCCTTTGTTCTTCTGAACTTCCCAGTGTCAGACCTTTCACAGTATACTTCCTTGTCAAATTACTTCTTCCAAGTGTATCATCTCAACACTTTTCAGGGTTAAATTCCATCTGTCACTTATCCGCCCATTTGACCATCCCGTCTATATCATCCTGTAACCCAAGACACTCCACCTCACTTAACCACCCAGCCACTGGGTCATCCGCAAACTTACTGATTCTCCCCCCCCATAGTCATTTATAGAACTGAGGAAGAAAATGTCATCCAGAAGGTGGCAGGGGTCCAGAACTCATGAATGCCTAAAAACATATCTGTGTTCATCATGTCAGAGGAGAAACGTTTATCAAATCTTAAATTCCAAATTGCTTATAAATCCAACTCTGTTTACAGGTGGATACAGGAACAACTCGGCTCTTATTTTAGGACACAGACTTGTTATTCTAAATTCAATTCCAGTACATTTTATACCAGTCTGCCAATTGATTTTGCAGTCCATTATTACTAAGTCAGATAGGCTTGGCTGACTCCAAAACATGAGCAGTATTTCTGCAGGGCAGAAAAGGCCTGCTCTCAACAATATTATCTCCAACCCAATTAGCTTATAGTCTATGGTAGCAATGTCCTCACCTTCTTGATGTAAGCTGCTATGTCTTTTTCAATATTATACTTCTCTAGTGCCTGGGTAGCACATTCCACAGCTTCCTGCTGCATGTCTTCAGACATGTCAGCATTCTTAATGACAGCTTTTCTTTCAGACATGGTTTTACCTGGCAGAAACCAAAAATAAATGTTAATTACAAAAGGAATCAAGCAACTGAACATATCCAGAACTGAAGTGGACACTAGAAGCCAGAAAAAATGAATGCTGGCCACTGTCCCCATAAATGGGGAGACCAGGTTGGTGTTTCAGACATGGATCCTTAATTTCCAAAAAGATTGCTTCCTGTCCTATGGAGCATCAATCAGATGGATGGGTTACAAACATATTAAAATGATATTGCCTGCCTGATTCTCAACACACCAGAAACCGAATGCATACAAAAAAGGTACGTGGATTGAGTTCAACCATTCTACAAATGCATTTTTAAAAGAAATGGAAATTATTTCAGTAAATGGTTCACTTATTTGTCCCTCCAACAAATCAGTTCCAATCTATCCCATGTCTCAACATTTAAATTCCTCCAGTGTCATTCGCCATACAATGAACTGCCAAGGCCTCAAGCTCGAGAATTTTACCCCTCTTTCTTCCTTAAACATGCTCCTTGTCCCCTCTCTCCCCCCGCCCCAATCCCTAAGAGGGTCGAGGAAGCAGGGGCCCTTTTCCAAGAGGGGGAGGATGGAGGGGGGAAGAGAGAGGATAGAGGGGAGACAAGAGACTGGGAATGGGGAGCAAGAAAGAGGCAGGATGGGAGAACTGGCTCGATGGAAGGCGGCAGTTTCTCCCCAGAAGGGTTTTTGCCTCCATCCTTTCCCTACAGGAGAAAAAACACTTTCAAACATGAAATATCGCCTTATCGCGCCCGCCCTGCCTCCAGGGGAATTATTTTTCCTCCCCGATGTCTTTAACGAGTGACACCCAGAAATCGGGCCATGTGCGAACACTCACTGGTTTAACAAATCCCCACCTAAGGTCAGTGAGCAGCGACACGAGGTCTCCTCAGCCTAGTCCCTGCCGTGCCCGCTCCTCCCGTGCAACCGAATGGAGCCGCCAGTGACCCCCGGGCACCGTCACATAGCGGCCCCGCCCCTCACCATTGGCCGGCTCTCAGCCGCACCGCGCGCCCATTGGCCGCGCCGCTCAATAAGACCGTCGGCTTTTGCCGCAGCGTTTTGTTTCAGCCCGGCATGCAGCGCGCGGCGGTAGCAGAGGAAGGTGGTGGGATACGGGCACTGGAGAGCAAAGGGGATGGGAGGGGCCAAAGGGGCAGGGGTGGGAGGGGCCAAAGGGGCAGGGGCCAAAGGGGCAGGGGTGGGAGGGGCCAAAGGGGCAGGGGTGGGAGGGGCCAAAGGGGCAGGGGTGGGAGGGGCCAAAGGGGCAGGGGGTGGGAGGAGCCAAAGGGGCAGGGGTGGGAGGAGCCAAAGGGGCAGGGGTGGGAGGGGCCAAAGGGGCAGGGGTGGGAGGGGCCAAAGGGGCAGGGGTGGGAGGGGCCAAAGGGGCAGGGGTGGGAGGGGCCAAAGGGGCAGGGGTGGGAGGGGCCAAAGGGGCAGGGGTGGGAGGGGCCAAAGGGGCAGGGAGGGGCCAAAGGGGCAGGGAGGGGCCAAAGGGGCAGGGAGGGGCCAAAGGGGCAGGGGATGGGGGGGCGAAAGGGGCAGGGGATGGGGGGGGGAGAAAGGGGCAGGGGATGGGGGGGGGGAGAAAGGGGCAGGGGATGGGGGGGGGAGAAAGGGGCAGGGGATGGGGGGGGGAGAAAGGGGCAGGGGATGGGGGGGGGAGAAAGGGGCAGGGGATGGGGGGGGAGAAAGGGGCAGGGGATGGGGGGGGAGAAAGGGGCAGGGTATGGGGGGGGGAGAAAGGGGCAGGGTATGGGGGGGGTGAAAGGGGCAGGGTATGGGGGGGTGAAAGGGGCAGGGTATGGAGGGGAGAAAGAGGCAGGGCATGGGGGAGAAAGAGGCAGGGCATGGGGGAGAAAGAGGCAGGGCATGGGGGAGAAAGAGGCAGGGCATGGGGGAGAAAGAGGCAGGGCATGGGGGGAGAAAGAGGCAGGGCATGGGGGAGAAAGAGGCAGGGCATGGGGGAGAAAGAGGCAGGGCATGGGGGAGAAAGAGGCAGGGCATGGGGGAGAAAGAGGCAGGGCATGGGGGAGAAAGAGCAGGGCATGGGGGAGAAAGAGGCAGGGCATGGGGGAGAAAGAGGCAGGGCATGGGGGAGAAAGAGGCAGGGCATGGGGGAGAAAGAGGCAGGGCATGGGGGAGAAAGAGGCAGGGCATGGGGGAGAAAGAGGCAGGGCATGGGGGAGAAAGAGGCAGGGCATGGGGGAGAAAGAGGCAGGGCATGGGGGAGAAAGAGGCAGGGCATGGGGGAGAAAGAGGCAGGGCATGGGGGAGAAGAAGGCAGGGCATGGGGGAGAAAGAGGCAGGGCATGGGGGAGAAAGAGGCAGGGCATGGGGGAGAAAGAGGCAGGGCATGGGGGAGAAAGAGGCAGGGCATGGGGGAGAAAGAGGCAGGGCATGGGGGAGAAAGAGGCAGGGCATGGGGGAGAAAGAGGCAGGGCATGGGGGAGAAAGAGGCAGGGCATGGGGGAGAAAGAGGCAGGGCATGGGGGAGAAAGAGGCAGGGCATGGGGGAGAAAGAGGCAGGGCATGGGGGAGAAAGAGGCAGGGCATGGGGGAGAAAGAGGCAGGGCATGGGGGAGAAAGAGGCAGGGCATGGGGGAGAAAGAGGCAGGGCATGGGGGAGAAAGAGGCAGGGCATGGGGGAGAAAGAGGCAGGGCATGGGGGAGAAAGAGGCAGGGCATGGGGGAGAAAGAGGCAGGGCATGGGGGAGAAAGAGGCAGGGCATGGGGGAGAAAGAGGCAGGGCATGGGGGAGAAAGAGGCAGGGCATGGGGGAGAAAGAGGCAGGGCATGGGGGAGAAAGAGGCAGGGCATGGGGGAGAAAGAGGCAGGGCATGGGGAGAAAGAGGCAGGGCATGGGGGAGAAAGAGGCAGGGCATGGGGGAGAAAGAGGCAGGGCATGGGGGGATGAAAGAGGCAGGGCATGGGGGAGAAAGAGGCAGGGCATGGGGGAGAAAGAGGCAGGGCATGGGGGGAGAAAGAGGCAGGGCATGGGGGAGAAAGAGGCAGGGCATGGGGGAGAAAGAGGCAGGGCATGGGGGAGAAAGAGGCAGGGCATGGGGGAGAAAGAGGCAGGGCATGGGGGAGAAAGAGGCAGGGCATGGGGGAGAAAGAGGCAGGGCATGGGGGAGAAAGAGGCAGGGCATGGGGGAGAAAGAGGCAGGGCATGGGGGAGAAAGAGGCAGGGCATGGGGGAGAAAGAGGCAGGGCATGGGGGAGAAAGAGGCAGGGCATGGGGGAGAAAGAGGCAGGGCATGGGGGAGAAAGAGGCAGGGCATGGGGGAGAAAGAGGCAGGGCATGGGGGAGAAAGAGGCAGGGCATGGGGGAGAAAGAGGCAGGGCATGGGGGAGAAAGAGGCAGGGCATGGGGGAGAAAGAGGCAGGGCATGGGGGAGAAAGAGGCAGGGCATGGGGGAAAAAGAGGCAGGGCATGGGGGAAAAGAGGCAGGGGCATGGGGGAAAAAGAGGCAGGGCATGGGGGAAAAAGAGGCAGGGCATGGGGGAGAAAGAGGCAGGGCATGGGGGAAAAAGAGGCAGGGCATGGGGGAAAAAGAGGCAGGGCATGGGGGAAAAAGAGGCAGGGCATGGGGGAAAAAGAGGCAGGGCATGGGGGAAAAAGAGGCAGGGCATGGGGGAAAAAGAGGCAGGGCATGGGGGAAAAGAGGCAGGGCATGGGGGGAAAAAGAGGCAGGGCATGGGGAAAAAGAGGCAGGGCATGGGGGAAAAAGAGGCAGGGCATGGGGGAAAAAGAGGCAGGGCATGGGGGAAAAAGAGGCAGGGCATGGGGGAAAAAGAGGCAGGGCATGGGGGAAAAAGAGGCAGGGCATGGGGGAAAAAGAGGCAGGGCATGGGGGAAAAAGAGGCAGGGCATGGGGGA
The DNA here is from genome assembly GCF_047496885.1 of Scyliorhinus torazame. Classification (NCBI taxonomy): domain Eukaryota; kingdom Metazoa; phylum Chordata; class Chondrichthyes; order Carcharhiniformes; family Scyliorhinidae; genus Scyliorhinus; species Scyliorhinus torazame. The sequence goes on from NC_092707.1 coordinate 86,207,424, forward strand.
AAAAGAGGCAGGGCATGGGGGAAAAAGAGGCAGGGCATGGGGGAAAAAGAGGCAGGGCATGGGGGAAAAAGAGGCAGGGCATGGGGGAAAAAGAGGCAGGGCATGGGGGAAAAAGAGGCAGGGCATGGGGGAAAAAGAGGCAGGGCATGGGGGAAAAAGAGGCAGGGCATGGGGGAAAAAGAGGCAGGGCATGGGGGAAAAAGAGGCAGGGCATGGGGGAAAAAGAGGCAGGGCATGGGGGAAAAAGAGGCAGGGCATGGGGGAAAAAGAGGCAGGGCATGGGGGAAAAAGAGGCAGGGCATGGGGGAAAAAAGAGGCAGGGCATGGGGGAAAAAGAGGCAGGGCATGGGGGAAAAAGAGGCAGGGCATGGGGGAAAAAGAGGCAGGGCATGGGGGAAAAAGAGGCAGGGCATGGGGGAAAAAGAGGCAGGGCATGGGGGAAAAAGAGGCAGGGCATGGGGGAAAAAGAGGCAGGGCATGGGGGGAAAAAGAGGCAGGGCATGGGGGAAAAAGAGGCAGGGCATGGGGGAAAAAGAGGCAGGGCATGGGGGAAAAAGAGGCAGGGCATGGGGGAAAAAGAGGCAGGGCATGGGGGAAAAAGAGGCAGGGCATGGGGGAAAAAAGAGGCAGGGCATGGGGGAAAAAGAGGCAGGGCATGGGGGAAAAAGAGGCAGGGCATGGGGGAAAAAGAGGCAGGGCATGGGGGAAAAAGAGGCAGGGCATGGGGGAAAAAGAGGCAGGGCATGGGGGAAAAAGAGGGCAGGGCATGGGGGAAAAAGAGGCAGGGCATGGGGGAAAAAGAGGCAGGGCATGGGGGAAAAAGAGGCAGGGCATGGGGGAAAAAGAGGCAGGGCATGGGGGAAAAAGAGGCAGGGCATGGGGGAGAAAAGAGGCAGGGCATGGGGGAAAAAGAGGCAGGGCATGGGGGAAAAAGAGGCAGGGCATGGGGGAAAAAGAGGCAGGGCATGGGGGAAAAAGAGGCAGGGCATGGGGAAAAAGAGGCAGGGCATGGGGGAAAAAGAGGCAGGGCATGGGGGAAAAAGAGGCAGGGCATGGGGGAAAAAGAGGCAGGGCATGGGGGAAAAAGAGGCAGGGCATGGGGGAAAAAGAGGCAGGGCATGGGGGAAAAAGAGGCAGGGCATGGGGGAAAAAGAGGCAGGGCATGGGGGAAAAAGAGGCAGGGCATGGGGGAAAAAGAGGCAGGGCATGGGGGAAAAAGAGGCAGGGCATGGGGGAAAAAGAGGCAGGGCATGGGGAAAAAGAGGCAGGGCATGGGGGAAAAAGAGGCAGGGCATGGGGGGAAAAAGAGGCAGGGCATGGGGAAAAAGAGGCAGGGCATGGGGGAAAAAGAGGCAGGGCATGGGGAAAAAGAGGCAGGGCATGGGGGAAAAAGAGGCAGGGCATGGGGGAAAAAGAGGCAGGGCATGGGGGAAAAAGAGGCAGGGCATGGGGGAAAAAGAGGCAGGGCATGGGGGAAAAAGAGGCAGGGCATGGGGGAAAAAGAGGCAGGGCATGGGGGAAAAAGAGGCAGGGCATGGGGGAAAAAGAGGCAGGGCATGGGGAAAAAGAGGCAGGGCATGGGGGGAAAAAAGAGGCAGGGCATGGGGGAAAAAGAGGCAGGGCATGGGGGAAAAAGAGGCAGGGCATGGGGGAAAAAGAGGCAGGGCATGGGGAAAAAGAGGCAGGGCATGGGGGAAAAAGAGGCAGGGCATGGGGGAAAAAGAGGCAGGGCATGGGGGAAAAAGAGGCAGGGGCATGGGGGAAAAAGAGGCAGGGCATGGGGGGAAAAAGAGGCAGGGCATGGGGGAAAAAGAGGCAGGGCATGGGGGAAAAAGAGGCAGGGCATGGGGGAAAAAGAGGCAGGGCATGGGGGAAAAAGAGGCAGGGCATGGGGGAAAAAGAGGCAGGGCATGGGGGAAAAAGAGGCAGGGCATGGGGGAAAAAGAGGCAGGGCATGGGGGAAAAAGAGGCAGGGCATGGGGGAAAAAGAGGCAGGGCATGGGGGAAAAAGAGGCAGGGCATGGGGGAAAAAGAGGCAGGGCATGGGGGAAAAAGAGGCAGGGCATGGGGGAAAAAGAGGCAGGGCATGGGGGAAAAAGAGGCAGGGCATGGGGGAAAAAGAGGCAGGGCATGGGGGAAAAAGAGGCAGGGCATGGGGGAAAAAGAGGCAGGGCATGGGGGAAAAAGAGGCAGGGCATGGGGGAAAAAGAGGCAGGGCATGGGGGAAAAAGAGGCAGGGCATGGGGGAAAAAGAGGCAGGGCATGGGGGAAAAAGAGGCAGGGCATGGGGGAAAAAGAGGCAGGGCATGGGGGAAAAAGAGGCAGGGCATGGGGGAAAAAGAGGCAGGGCATGGGGGAAAAAGAGGCAGGGCATGGGGGAAAAAGAGGCAGGGCATGGGGGAAAAAGAGGCAGGGCATGGGGGAAAAAGAGGCAGGGCATGGGGGAAAAAGAGGCAGGGCATGGGGGAAAAAGAGGCAGGGCATGGGGGAAAAAGAGGCAGGGCATGGGGGAAAAAGAGGCAGGGCATGGGGGAAAAAGAGGCAGGGCATGGGGGAAAAAGAGGCAGGGCATGGGGGAAAAAGAGGCAGGGCATGGGGGAAAAAGAGGCAGGGCATGGGGGAAAAAGAGGCAGGGCATGGGGGAAAAAGAGGCAGGGCATGGGGGAAAAAGAGGCAGGGCATGGGGGAAAAAGAGGCAGGGCATGGGGGAAAAAGAGGCAGGGCATGGGGGAAAAAGAGGCAGGGCATGGGGGAAAAAGAGGCAGGGCATGGGGGAAAAAGAGGCAGGGCATGGGGGAAAAAGAGGCAGGGCATGGGGGAAAAAGAGGCAGGGCATGGGGGAAAAAGAGGCAGGGCATGGGGGAAAAAGAGGCAGGGCATGGGGAAAAAGAGGCAGGGCATGGGGGAAAAAGAGGCAGGGCATGGGGGAAAAAGAGGCAGGGCATGGGGGAAAAAGAGGCAGGGCATGGGGGAAAAAGAGGCAGGGCATGGGGGAAAAAGAGGCAGGGCATGGGGGAAAAAGAGGCAGGGCATGGGGAAAAAGAGGCAGGGCATGGGGGAAAAAGAGGCAGGGCATGGGGGAAAAAGAGGCAGGGCATGGGGGAAAAAGAGGCAGGGCATGGGGGAAAAAGAGGCAGGGCATGGGGGAAAAAGAGGCAGGGCATGGGGGAAAAAGAGGCAGGGCATGGGGGAAAAAGAGGCAGGGCATGGGGGAAAAAGAGGCAGGGCATGGGGGAAAAAGAGGCAGGGCATGGGGGAAAAAGAGGCAGGGCATGGGGGAAAAAGAGGCAGGGCATGGGGGAAAAAGAGGCAGGGCATGGGGGAAAAAGAGGCAGGGCATGGGGGAAAAAGAGGCAGGGCATGGGGGAAAAAGAGGCAGGGCATGGGGGAAAAAGAGGCAGGGCATGGGGGAAAAAGAGGCAGGGCATGGGGGAAAAAGAGGCAGGGCATGGGGGGAAAAAGAGGCAGGGCATGGGGGAAAAAGAGGCAGGGCATGGGGGAAAAAGAGGCAGGGCATGGGGGAAAAAGAGGCAGGGCATGGGGGAAAAAGAGGCAGGGCATGGGGGAAAAAGAGGCAGGGCATGGGGGAAAAAGAGGCAGGGCATGGGGGGAAAAAGAGGCAGGGCATGGGGGAAAAAGAGGCAGGGCATGGGGGGAAAAAGAGGCAGGGCATGGGGGAAAAAGAGGCAGGGCATGGGGGAAAAAGAGGCAGGGCATGGGGGAAAAAGAGGCAGGGCATGGGGGAAAAAGAGGCAGGGCATGGGGGAAAAAGAGGCAGGGCATGGGGGAAAAAGAGGCAGGGCATGGGGGAAAAAGAGGCAGGGCATGGGGGGAAAAAGAGGCAGGGCATGGGGGAAAAAGAGGCAGGGCATGGGGGAAAAAAGAGGCAGGGCATGGGGGAAAAAGAGGCAGGGCATGGGGGAAAAAGAGGCAGGGCATGGGGGAAAAAGAGGCAGGGCATGGGGGAAAAAGAGGCAGGGCATGGGGGAAAAAGAGGCAGGGCATGGGGGAAAAAGAGGCAGGGCATGGGGGAAAAAGAGGCAGGGCATGGGGGAAAAAGAGGCAGGGCATGGGGGAAAAAGAGGCAGGGCATGGGGGGAAAAAGAGGCAGGGCATGGGGGAAAAAGAGGCAGGGCATGGGGGAAAAAGAGGCAGGGCATGGGGGAAAAAGAGGCAGGGCATGGGGGGAAAAAGAGGCAGGGCATGGGGGAAAAAGAGGCAGGGCATGGGGGAAAAAGAGGCAGGGCATGGGGGAAAAAGAGGCAGGGCATGGGGGAAAAAGAGGCAGGGCATGGGGGAAAAAGAGGCAGGGCATGGGGGAAAAAGAGGCAGGGGCATGGGGGGAAAAAGAGGCAGGGCATGGGGGAAAAAGAGGCAGGGCATGGGGGAAAAAGAGGCAGGGCATGGGGGAAAAAGAGGCAGGGCATGGGGGAAAAAGAGGCAGGGCATGGGGGAAAAAGAGGCAGGGCATGGGGGAAAAAAGAGGCAGGGCATGGGGGAAAAAGAGGCAGGGCATGGGGGAAAAAGAGGCAGGGCATGGGGGAAAAAGAGCAGGGCAATGGGGGAAAAAGAGGCAGGGCATGGGGGAAAAAGAGGCAGGGCATGGGGGAAAAAGAGGCAGGGCATGGGGGAAAAAGAGGCAGGGCATGGGGGAAAAAGAGGCAGGGCATGGGGGAAAAAGAGGCAGGGCATGGGGGAAAAAGAGGCAGGGCATGGGGGAAAAAGAGGCAGGGCATGGGGGAAAAAGAGGCAGGGCATGGGGGAAAAAGAGGCAGGGCATGGGGGGAAAAAGAGGCAGGGCATGGGGGAAAAAGAGGCAGGGCATGGGGGAAAAAGAGGCAGGGCATGGGGAAAAAGAGGCAGGGCATGGGGGAAAAAGAGGCAGGGCATGGGGGAAAAAGAGGCAGGGCATGGGGGAAAAAGAGGCAGGGCATGGGGGAAAAAGAGGCAGGGCATGGGGGAAAAAGAGGCAGGGCATGGGGGAAAAAGAGGCAGGGCATGGGGAAAAAGAGGCAGGGCATGGGGGAAAAAGAGGCAGGGCATGGGGGAAAAAGAGGCAGGGCAATGGGGGAAAAAGAGGCAGGGCATGGGGAAAAAGAGGCAGGGCATGGGGAAAAAGAGGCAGGGCATGGGGGAAAAAGAGGCAGGGCATGGGGGAAAAAGAGGCAGGGCATGGGGGAAAAAGAGGCAGGGCATGGGGGAAAAAGAGGCAGGGTATGGGGGAAAAAGAGGCAGGGCATGGGGGAAAAAGAGGCAGGGCATGGGGAAAAAGAGGCAGGGCATGGGGGAGAAAGAGACAGGGGTGGAGGAGAAAGAGGCAGGGGTGGAGGAGAAAGAGGCAGGGGATGGGGGAGAAAGAGACTGGAGATGGGGGGGGGGAGAAAGGGACAGGGGAGGAGAAAGGGGCAGGGGATGGGGGTGAGAAAGGGGCAGGGGGGGGAGAAAGGGGCAGGGGATGGGGGGGGGAGAAAGGGGCAGGGGATGGGGGGGGGAGAAAGGGGCAGGGGATGGGGGGGGGGAGAAAGGGGCAGGGGATGGGGGGGGAGAAAGGGGCAGGGGATGGGGGGGGAGAAAGGGGCAGGGGATGGGGGGGGAGAAAGGGGCAGGGGATGGGGGGGAGAAAGGGGCAGGGATGGGGGGGAGAAAGGGGCAGGGGATGGGGGGGAGAAAGGGGCAGGGGATGGGGGGGAGAAAGGGGCAGGGGATGGGGGGGGAGAAAGGGGCAGTGGATGGGGGGGAGAAAGGGGCAGTGGATGGGGGGGAGAAAGGGGCAGTGGATGGGGGGGAGAAAGGGGCAGTGGATGGGGGGGAGAAAGGGGCAGTGGATGGGGGGGGAGAAAGGGGCAGGGGATGGGGGGAGAAAGGGGCAGGGGATGGTGGGGAGAAAGGGGCAGGGGATGGGGGGAGAAAGGGGCAGGGGATGGGGGGGAGAAAGGGGCAGGGGATGGGGGGGGAGAAAGGGGCAGGGGATGGGGGGGAGAAAGGGGCAGGGGATGGGGGGGGAGAAAGGGGCAGGGGATGGGGGGGGAGAAAGGGGCAGGGGATGGGGGGGGAGAAAGGGGCAGGGGATGGGGGGGGAGAAAGGGGCAGGGGATGGGGGGGGAGAAAGGGGCAGGGGATGGGGGGGGAGAAAGGGGCAGGGGGGGAGAAAGGGGCAGGGGATGGGGGGGGAGAAAGGGGCAGGGGATGGGGGGGGAGAAAGGGGCAGGGGATGGGGGGGGAGAAAGGGGCAGGGGATGGGGGGGGAGAAAGGGGCAGGGGATGGGGGGGGAGAAAGGGGCAGGGGATGGGGGGGGAGAAAGGGGCAGGGGATGGGGGGGGAGAAAGGGGCAGGGGAGGGAGAAAGGGGCTGGGGACGGGGGGAGAGAAAGGGGCAGGGGACGGGGGGGAGAAAGGGGCAGGGGACAGAGGGGGGAGAAAGGGGCAGGGGACGGGGGGGGGGAGAAAGGGGCAGGGGACGGGGGGGGAGAAAGGGGCAGGGGACGGGGGGGGAGAAAGGGGCAGGGGACGGGGGGGGAGAAAGGGGCAGGGGGGGAGAAAGGGGCAGGGGACGGGGGGGGGGAGAAAGGGGCAGGGGACGGGGGTGGGAGAAAGGGGCAGGGGACGGGGGGGGGGGAGAGAAAGGGGCTGGGGAGGGAGAAAGGGGCTGGGATGGGGGGGGGGGGGAAGAGAAAGGGGCAGGGGACGGGGGGGAGAAAGGGGCAGGGGAGGGAGAAAGGGGCAGGGGACGGGGGGGGGAGAAAGGGGCAGGGGATGGGGGGGGGAGAAAGGGGCAGGGGAGAAGGGGGCAGGGGACGGGGGGAGAAAGGGGCAGGGGACGGGGGAGAAAGGGGCAGGGGACGGGGGAGAAAGGGGCAGGGGACGGGGGAGAAAGGGGCAGGGGACGGGGGAGAAAGGGGCAGGGGACGGGGGAGGGGAGGAAAGGGGCAGGGGACGGGGGGGGAGAAAGGGGCAGGGGACGGGGGGGAGAAAGGGGCAGGGGACGGGGGGGAGAAAGGGGCAGGGGACGGGGGGGAGAAAGGGGCAGGGGAACGGGGGGGAGAAAGGGGCAGGGGACGGGGGAGAAGGGGGCAGGGGAGAAGGGGGCAGGGGACGGGGGAGAAGGGGCTGGGGACGGGGGAGAAAGGGGCAGGGGACGGGGGAGAAAGGGGCAGGGGACGGGGGAGAAAGGGGCAGGGGAGAAAGGGGCAGGGGAGAAAGGGGCAGGGGACGGGGGAGAAAGGGGCAGGGGACGGGGGAGAAAGGGGCAGGGGACGGGGGAGAAAGGGGCAGGGGACGGGGGAGAAAGGGGCAGGGGGACGGGGGAGAAAGGGGCAGGGGACGGGGGAGAAAGGGGCAGGGGACGGGGGAGAAAGGGGCAGGGGACGGGGAGAAAGGGGCAGGGGACGGGGAGAAAGGGGCAGGGGACGGGGGAGAAAGAGGCAGGGGACGGGGGAGAAAGAGGCAGGGGACGGGGGAGAAAGAGGCAGGGGACGGGGGAGAAAGAGGCAGGGGACGGGGGGAGAAAGAGGCAGGGACGGGGGAGAAAGAGGCAGGGGAGAAAGGGGCAGGGGACGGGGGAGAAAGGGGCAGGGGACGGGGGAGAAAGGGGCAGGGGACGGGGGAGAAAGGGGCAGGGACGGGGGAGAAAGGGGCAGGGGACGGGGGAGAAAGGGGCAGGGGACGGGGGAGAAAGGGGCAGGGGACGGGGGAGAAAGGGGCAGGGGACGGGGGAGAAAGGGGCAGGGGACGGGGGAGAAAGGGGCAGGGGACGGGGGAGAAAGGGGCAGGGGACGGGGGAGAAAGGGGCAGGGGACGGGGGAGAAAGGGGCAGGGGACGGGGGAGAAAGGGGCAGGGGGACGGGGGAGAAAGGGGCAGGGGACGGGGAGAAAGGGGCAGGGGACGGGGGAGAAAGGGGCAGGGGACGGGGGAGAAAGGGGCTGGGGACGGGGGAGAAAGGGGCTGGGGACGGGGGAGAAAGGGGCTGGGGACGGGGGAGAAAGGGGCAGGGGACGGGGGAGAAAGGGGCAGGGGACGGGGGAGAAAGGGGCAGGGGACGGGGGAGAAAGGGGCAGGGGACGGGGGAGAAAGGGGCAGGGGACGGGGGAGAAAGGGGCAGGGGACGGGGGAGAAAGGGGCAGGGGACGGGGGAGAAAGGGGCAGGGGACGGGGGAGAAAGGGGCAGGGGACGGGGGAGAAAGGGGCAGGGGACGGGGAGAAAGGGGCAGGGAGAAGGCTGGTTGTGAGAATGGGGGTGGGAACAAAGGGGCAGGGGATGGGAGGTGAAAGGGGCAGGTGATGGGGGGGAGAAAGGGGCAGGGGAGAGAAAGGGACAGTGGACGGGGGGGGGGGGGAGAGAAAGGGGTAGGGCATGGGGGGGGGGAAGAAGGGTCAGGGGATGGGGAGAGGGGGGCAGAGGATGGGGGAGAAGGCTGTGCGTGAGAAGGGGGAAGGGTGGGAACAAAGGGGCAGGGGATGGGAGGTGAAAGGGGAAGCGAGGGGCAGAGGGGTGAAGTGAGGGTACGCAGACAGGGAGGTCTCCTTGCTGAGTGCCAGTCCTGCTGGACAAGGGAAGCTGTCCAGTGTCTGCGACCCTCATTCACGCCCATCAATGGCTTGTTGGATGAATTACAATCAGGTGCAGAGATCAGCATCTCTCTCCCGCCCAAAGACATATAAATTCGCACATCTTTCAAACACTGTCTCGATGTAAGGCTCGGTTTCTCCCTCAGAAGGGCTTTTGCCTCCCTCCATTCCTACGGGGACAAAAACACGTTCAAACACTAAATAGAAGAAACTGCCACCGTCGCCTTATCGCGCCCGCCCTGCCTCCGGCGGTTTTCTTTCCCTCTGTCTTTAACGGTTTTATTTTGGAAGACATGGCCCCAAATTCTTGGGGCCTCGCAGTAATCGGGCCATGTGGCGATGTGCGAACACTCACTGGTTTAACAAATCCCCGCCTAAGGTCAGTGAGCAGCGACACTCGGAGCTCTCCTCAGCCTGGTCCCTGCCGTGCCCGCTCCTCCCGTGCAGCCGAATGGAGCCGCCAGTGCCCCCCGGGCACCGTCACATAGCGGCCACCCGGGCACGGCCCCGCCCCTCGCCATCACCATTGGCCGGCTCTCAGCCGCGCCGCGCGTCCATTGGCTGCGCCACTCAATGAGACCGCCGGCCTTTGCCGCGGCGTTTTGTTTCAGCCCGGCATTCAGCGCGCCGCGGCGGCGTCGTCGTCAAGCAGCATGGACGTGTCTTAGCAACCGACAGGCCGCGCTGGTTTATTTATTTATCTTCTTGTCCAGCAACCGGCAGTCTACAGTCTGAGTCCACTGTCCACTGTCAGAGAGAAGCACTGCTGTCCAATACTTCCTGCTGCAGGTGACAGGTTTACAGTTAGTGCCCGCTTTGCTGTCCAGGTCCAACCAAGAACTAGATGGTCATCTCAACAAACCCATTTGGGACACAAGGCCTAATGAATCACTTTATCGTAACAACAATTCACCGTGTTAAATATTTTCTATATTGCGAATAGAGTTCAAGTCTTCTGAAATCTTTAAAATTACTTTTGGCGGCAGCACGGTGGCGCAGTGGGTTAGCACTGCAGTCTCACGGCGCCAGGTCCCAAGTTCAATCCCCGCTCTGGGTCACTGTCCGTGTGGAGTTTGCACATTCTCCCCATGTTTGCGTGGGTTTCGCCCCCACAATCCAAAGATGTGCAAAGTAGGTGGATTGAACACTCTAAATTGCCCCTCAATTGGAAAAAATGAATGGGGTACTCTAAAGTTATTTTTTTTAAATCACTTTTGACCTTAAAGACACAATGGCACCTGCTGGGAACATAATGGTCCCCTCAGCATATATAAAAGAACATTTATGAGTTAAGTGTTGGCCTCGTCACCATGGTAGCATTCTGAGTAATGGTGTGTGCACAGTCCTGGTACCGAGTGTGTACACCAGCCCCAGTACAAACTGTTGCACCAGCTCCAGTCCAGAGTGTCTTTGTTAGCCCCAGTCCAGAGTGCGTTCACCAGCCCCAGTACAGACTGTGTGCACCAGCTCCAGTCCAGAGTGTCTTCGCCAGCCCCAGTCCAGAGTGTGTGCACCATAAGACCATAAGACATAGGAGCAGAATTAGGCCACTTGGCCCATCGAGTCTGCTCCGCCATTCAATCATGGCTGACATTTTCCCATCCCCATTGTCCTGCCTTCTCTCAGTAATCCCTGATCCCCTTATTAATCAAGAACCTATCTATCTCTGTCTTAAAGACATTCAGTGATTTCACCTCCACAGCCTTCTGCAGCAAAGAGTTCCACAGATTCACCACCCTCTGGCTGAAGAAATTCCTCCCCATCTCTGTTTTAAAGGATCAACCCTTTAGTCTGAGATAGTGTCCTCTGGTTCTCGTTTTTAGCCCCATTCCAAACTGTGTGGACCAGCCCCAGCCCAGATTGTGTGCACCAACTGCAGTCCAGACTGTGTGCACTAGCCCTAGTGCAGAGTGTGCACCAGCCCCAGTCCAATATGCACCATCCCCAGTCCAATGTGCGTCCATCAGCCCCAGTCCAGATGCATGAACCATCCCCTTCCAGAGTGGGTGCACCAGCATCAGTACACAGTGTGTGCAAGTCCCCAGTACAGAGTGTGTGCACAAGCCGCAGTCAATAGTGTGTGCACCAGCCCTAGTCCACAGTGTGTGCACCAGCTGCAGTCAATAGTGTGTGCACTAGCCCTTGTGCAGAGTGTGTGCATCAGCTCCAGTCCAATGTGCACCATTCCCAATCCAGTGTGTGTCCATCAGCCCCAGTCCAGAGTGCATCCATCATTCCCTTCCAGAGTGGGTGCACCAGCACCAGTACACAGTGTGAAAGTCCCCAGTACAGACTGTGTGCACAAGCCGCAGTCAATAGTGTGAGCACCAGCCCCAGTCCACAGTGTGTACACTAACCGCAGTCTCAGTCCAGAGTGCGTTAACCAGTCCCAGTTCAGTGTGCATTCACCAGCCAAGTCCAGAGTGTGTTCACCAACCCCAATCCACGGTGCATTAACCAGCACCAGTCTAGAATGTGTGCACCAGCCCAACCCCAGCTACTATGTCAGGGTGCATTTGCCAGCCCCAGTCCAGAGTGTGTTCACCAATCCCAGTTGTGGGGCGTTTACCAGCCCCAGTCCAAGGTGTGTTCATCAGCCCCAGTCTAGAATGCGTGCACCAGCCCCAGCCCCAGTCCAGGGTGTGTTCACCAGCCCCAGTCCAGAGTGCATGCACCAGCCCAGTACAGACTGTGTGCATCAGCCCCAGTCCAGAGTGCTTGCATCAGCCCCAGTCCAGAGTGCATGCACCAGCCCAGTACAGACTGTGTGCATCAGCCCCAGTCCAGAGTGCTTGCATCAGCCCCAGTCCAGAGTGCATGCAACAGCCCCAGTACAGACTGTGTGCACCATCCCCAGTCCAGGGTGCGTTCACCAGCTCCAGTCCAGAGTGTTTTCGCCAGCCCCAGTCCAGAGTGCGTGCACCAGCCCCACTCCAAACTGTGTGCACCACCCCAGTCCAGATTGTGTGCACCAACTATGTGGTAAATGGGAGGATGTCCTCCACACATATAAAAACAGTAAATGGCCCAGGCGGGTACAGTGGAGCGTAACCCCAAAACTGGATCTGGCTTCCGAAGGAAAATATAATTGGAGTTATACTCTGGCTCTGCTCTTCCTTCCTTCTTTGGGGATGTTGCTGATGATGGCCATTGTTGTGGTCATTTGTCATAGATTCAATCAAATTAAAGAAGACAAGGATAGTCAAATAATATGATTACAGCAGGACCTAGTGTGCACCGCTGAACAAATCCACCAGCTAGAAGCCGAGGTAGCAATGAGAAACGAGAGGAACCATGTCAACATCATATATATGGGTCAATTCCAGGCCCAGTATGACAAGGCACATGAAAAAACACCGCGTTATCGGTGAGAAAGGTGTCGCTGTTACCCAATTAGAGGAACTGAAATTAAAATCCAGCGATCTGCAGGCTGCAGTAAAAGTCTTACACCTAACAGGGAAAGAAAACATGACCATACCAAATGTCTGCACGAGATAGGCAGATTACAGGCCCAATTGGCAGTTAAAAGAGGAGTAATGTGCGCCATCACCACAAATTCTGGGGACAGTGACCCATGGGTAAAATGGCAGGAACTAGAAGAGGATGCCTCTGACTATGCGATAGCAAGCCCCACTGTCGACTGGGCGACCCCTTCCCTGTTCGAAGAGGTAGAACCAACCGCACCTCCTGAACAGGCTCCGGAATCGAACCCCAGCTCTATGAATCCAGTCACCACCTGCAGACAGAACGGACAAAACCCCAATGTCACCTACATAACTGTGACCCAGCTCACTGACATCGGAAAAGCGATCGGGGTGTTCGAACCCACTGGGGACCCAAATGCTCTTTTCGAGAACATCGCCCAAAACCGTATCCGAAATGGGTTAGACGAGGCAGAGGAGGTCAAGCTCATCCTCCTATGCCCAAGTCCCGCAATCCGCTCTGCCCTACCCAACCCCCAAAATGTATCAGGGGGAACCTTGCCCCAAATGAAGGCGGCTATTCTGACCGCCATAGGATACAATAGAGACGACCCAGTGAACGGCCTCAACAATTGTCAGCAAAAGCAAGGGGAACACCCGACAGCATTTGCAGGTCGGCTGTAGAACCTGTTTATTGGGGTTTTCGGCCCACTAAACAGAGCCCAATTACACCCACATCAACGATCCACATGGATCCGCACACTGATAGCCCATGCCATGCACACCAGTTGCAAAGCATGCAAGAATTACGACCCTGAAGATTATACACACAATGAGGCCTGGGCTTTCCGGAAAAAGACTCGCGCTTGGGAGCGGGACGTCAAACAGATGAACACCCTGATGCACTATCAATTACGATGAGACGAGAGTAGAGTGTAATCGAGGCTTTATTACTCAGAGATGGCTGCAGCTCGGAGAGCCCACACATTTATACTCCGCCTACTGGGCGGAGCCAGCAGGCAGGGATCTACCCCCGTACCTGTAGTACAGGGGCCTTACCGTAATACCCCTCGTATGCGGTATATACAATACAACAGTGGTGACTACCACATTCATCCTCTGTTAAAAAAAGAGTCCAGCGGGGGAGGTGGAAAACTATTTACATTCAGGTGTTTAACATTTGAAGGAAAAGTTTACAAATTCAGACGATCAGGCGCCTTGATCCGTCGTTGCAAGCGCCGCAGTTCTGGTGGCGATTTCGGCGTTGGTTCGGTCGTCGGTGACTCCAGGAGCGTGTCGACCTCATCTTCATCCCCGGGTGGGACCAAGGGGAGGACGGATCGTCCTGGAGCGGGGGGTGTGGTGGGGTGCGCTGGGGGGAGGGAGGGTGGCGCCGGGGCAGGAGGGGGGGGGGGGGTGGGGGGGGACCCAACTAGTGCCAGGTCCTTGAGGGAGACTGTATCTTGGTGGCCGTCGGGGTACGCTACGTAGGCGTACTGCGGGTTCGCGTGAAGTAGCTGTACCCTCTCAACCAACGGGTCCGCCTTGCTTGCGGAGGAGGACGGGTCCTGGAGGTGCCAGCCACGTTGGGAGCGAAACCCCGGAGGTGGACTTCCTGGGGAAGGCAAAGAGACGTTCATGGGGAGTTTCTTTAGTCGCAGTGCAAAGAAGCGACCGAATGGAATGAAGGGCGTCGGGGAGGACCTCCTGCCAGTGGGAGGCCGGGAGATTTCTGGACCGTAGGGCCAGCTGGACGCCCTTCCAGACCGTCCCATTCTCCCGCTCCACCTGCCCGTTTCCCCGGGGGTTGTAGCTGGCCGTCCTGCTCGAGGCAATGCCCCTGTTGAGCAGGTACTGGTGCAGCTCATCGCCCATAAATGAGGATCCCCGGTCGCTGTGGATGTAGGCGGGGAAACCGAACAGAGCGAAGATGGTGTTGAGGGCTTTGATGACGGTGGCAGACATCATATCGGGGCATGGGACGGCAAAGGGGAATCTGGAATATTCGTCAACCACATTAAGAAAGTACGTGTTTCGGTCGGTGGAGGGGAGGGGCCCTTTGAAGTCTACGCTGAGGCATTCAAAGGGGCGGGGGGACTTCACCAGGTGCGCTCGGTCTGGCCGGTAGAAGTGCGGTTTACACTCCGGGCAGACCTGGCAGGCTCTGGTGATAGCCCTGACTTCCTCGCTGGAGTAGGGCAGATTGCGGGCCTTTATGAAGTGATAAAAGCGGGTGACCCCTGGGTGACAGAGATCGTCGTGCAGGGCCCGGAGTCGGTCCACTTGTGCGCTGGCACAAGTACCTCGGGCTAGGGCATTGGGGGGCTCATTGAGCTTACCGGGGTGACACAAAATCTCGTAATTGTAGGTGGAGAGCTCGATCCTCCACCTCAAGATCTTATCATTCTTGATCTTACCCCACTGTGTGTTGCACATGAAGGCAACTGACCATTGGTCAGTGAGGAGAGCGAATCACCTGCCGGCCAGGTAATGCCGCCAATGCTGCACAGCTTCAACGATGGCTTGGGCCTCTTTTTCGACGGAGGAGTGCCAAATTTCGGAGGCATGGAGGGTGCGGGAAAAGAATGCCACGGGCCTGCCTGCCTGGTTGAGGGTGGCAGCTAGAACGACATCTGATGCATCGCTCTCGACTTGGAAGGGAAGCGTCTCGTCGACTGCGTGCATCGCGGCCTTGACGATGTCGGCCTTGATACGGTTGAAGGCCTGGTGAGCCTCGGCCGTCAGGGGGAAAACAGTGGCGTGAATGTGTGGGCGGGCCTTGTCCACATAGTTAGGGACCCACTGGGCATAGTACGAGACGAAGCCCAGGCATCGTTTGAGGGGCGTTGGGGCACTGGGGAAGGGGGAATTCCATGAGGGGACGCATGCGATCGGGGTCGGGCCCTAGCACTCCGTTCAGGTCCACATAGCCGAGGATGGCTAATCGGTTCATGCCAAACACGCACTTCTCCTTGTTGTAGGTTAGGTTAAGGAGTTTAGCGGTGTGGAGGAATTTGGAAAGGATGGCGTCGTGGTCCTGCTGGTCGTGGCCGCAGATGGCGACGTTATCCACGTACGGGAAGGTGGCCCGCAGTCTGTACCGGTCAACCATTCGGTCTATCTCCCGTTGGAAGACCGAGACCCCGTTACTGATGCCAAAGGGAGCCCTAAGGAAATGGTCAAGGCGGCCGTCCGCTTCAAACGCGGTGTACGGGCGGTCCGCCTTGCGAATGGGGAGCTGGTGGTAGGCAGATTTTAGGTCCACTGGCGAGAAGACCCGGTACTGTGCAATCTGATTGACCATATCAGATATGCGTGGGCGGGGGTACACGTCTAGCTGCGTGTACCGATTGATGGCCTAAATATAGTCAACGACCATCCTGTTTTTCTCCCCAATTTTCACAACTACCACTTGGGCTCTCCAGGGGCTGTTGCTGGCCTCGATAATACCTTCCCGCCGCAGCCGCTGGACCTCCGACCTGATGAAGGTCCTGTCCTGGGCGCTGTATCGTCTGCTCCTGGTGGCGACGGGTTTGCAATCCAGGGTGAGGTTTGCAAACAGAGAAGGCGGGTGGACCTTAAGGATCGTGAGACCGCAGACAGTAAGGGGTGGTGGGGCCCGCCAGATTTCAGGATTAGGCTCTGGAGGTTGCACTGGAAGTCCTAGCTGAGTAGCAAGGCAGCGCAAAGGTCGGGGAGGATGTAGAGCCGGAAGCCGCTGAACTCTACCCCCTGGATGGTGAGAGTGGCGGTGCAGGAGCTGGTTTAGCACACTGGGCTAAATCGCTGGCTTTGAAAGCAGACCAAGGCAGGCCAGCAGCACGGTTCAATTCCCGTACCAGCCTCCCCGAACAGGCGCCGGAATGTGGTGACTAGGGGCTTTTCACAGTAACTTAATTTGAAGCCTACTTGTGACAATAAGCGGTTTTCATTTTCATTTCATTTCATTCAGTATCCCCGGATTGCCACAGTGTGGCATCCGGAGGCCAGGGAGATTTTCTGGTTAATGGGGTGTACCGTGAGGGAGCTGCGCCTTACCGTATCGGGATGGATGAAGCTCTCAGTGCTCCCGGAGTCCAGAAGGCAGGATATCTTGTGCCCGTCGACCTTCACTGTCGTCGACGCGGTCGCGAGGTTGTGCAGTCGGGACTGGTCGATCGTGATGGAGGCGAGACGTGGCTGGTCGGCGGCGGTTGCAGGCGATGAGTGGCCCGATGAGGTGGCTGACGAGCAGTGGTCCTGAGGCGGGGAAGATGGCGACGCCCACGGGCCGCACGTGTTGTGAGGCGAGCAAGATGGCGCTGCCCACGGGCCGCACGTGGTCTGAGGCGAGGAATATGGCGGCGCCCACGGGTTGCACGTGGGGGGTGCAAGGACAATAGCGGCGATCGAGCGGGCCTGGCACACAGCAGCGAAATGTCCTTTCTTCCCGCAGGCCTTGCGCGCTCCGCGCCGGGCAGCGCTGCCGGGGGTGTTTTGTCTGCCCGCAGAAGTAGCACTTGGGTCACCCGGGGTTGGTTGGCTGCCGCGCGGCGCAGGCCTGGGGTTGGCTGGGGGCTGTCACTGATGGGGTCCATGATGGGGTGTACGCTGGCGGGATCCACGATGCCTAGGAGGGGTGGGCCGTGCGGTCGGGGGCATACGCCTGTACATTGCATGAGGCGACTGTGAGCGAGATCGCTAGTTTCTTGGTCACCATGAGGTCGAGCGCAGCCCCTTCTAAGAGGTGTTGGCGGATGTAGGCTGACCCTATGCCCGTAACGTACGCGTCGCTAACTAGCAGGTCAGAATGTTCAACGGCCGAAACGGCCTGGCAATCGCAGTCTCTCACTAGGGCGTGCAGGGCACGCCAGAAATCTTCCGCAGACTCACCAGGGAGTTGATGCCGCGTGGACAGGAGGTGCCTGGCGTAGATTTTGTTGGTCTGCTGAGTGTAGTTCTCCTTCAGTAGCGCCATGGCCTCAGCGTAGGTCGGCGCGTCCCGCATGAGGAGAAAGATATCGGAGCTCAGCCGCTTGTAAAGGATCTGGAGCTTCTTGAGGGTGGTTCTGTCGCAGATCCGATGTATGCTTCAAAGCAAGCTAGCCAATGTGTGAAGGCCGACTTGGCGTTGTCTGCTTTTCGGCAGCAGCTGTGGGAGGCTACAGGCGATATGGCTTGATGCGGAGATCCATCGTTGTAAAATCTATGCGTAATAAATTGATGCACTATCAATTACGACGAGACGAGAGTAGAGTATAATAATGGCTGCAGCTCGGAGACCCCACACATTTATACTCCGCCTACTGGGTGGAGCCAGCAGACAAGGATCTACTCCCGTACCTGTAGTACAGGAGCCTTACCGTAATACCTCTCGTATGCGGTATATACAATACAACAGTGGTGACTACCACACACCCCTAAATTAAAAATGAATCCCATCTGCCCTGACTCAAATCCCAGCCCGGTGTGGCAAAACGAGGGGGGAGGTAGAATGAGGGGACCAGTAAACCCGCCGCCATATACCCCTGCTGTTCGCCGACGCAGGGAACCACAAGCCCACACAGGACATATGCCCAACCCCCGATGCAGGGAACCGTATACAAAGAACAAAGAACAAAGAAAAGTACAGCACAGGAACAGGCCCTTCGGCCCTCCAAGCCCGTGCCGACCATGCTGCCCGACTAAACTACAATCTTCTACACTTCCTGGGTCCGTATCCCTCTATTCCCATCCTATTCATGTATTTGTCAAGATGCCCCTTAAATGTCACTATCGTCCCTGCTTCCACCAGCTCCTCCGGTAGCGAGTTCCAGGCACCCACTACCCTCTGTGTAAAAAACTTGCCTCGTACATCTACTCTAAACCTTGCCCCTCGCACCTTAAACCTATGCCCCCTAGTAGTTGACCCCTCTACCCTGGGAAAAAGCCTCTGACTATCCACTCTGTCTATGCCCCTCATAATTTTGTAGACCAGCCGAGCCCAGAGGCCCACAAGCAAATTGTACAATTCTGGGCATTTTGCCCGGGACTGTAGCACCAACCAACTACCCCACATGACCGTATCAGCGGTTCCCCAATGATGGACCCCGACCCATGGACCTCGAAGGACTGGCCCGACAAGCTACCATAACCCCGCTAGAAAACTCTGACACCCACTTTAATCTATATCCCCAATTAGAACACGGACCCAATGCATGGCGGTGCCCGGCCTCACCGACTTGGGCGTGCAACACCAAATGGGATAGTGTAGGGAGACCCCTAGTACAAGGAGACGTTGGAGGCCGCCTTGCTGAGTTCCTTTGGGACACAGGAGGATCCCGCACTACTCTAAACATATCCCGAGACCTCGACTGCACATGGCATACCCGGAAAACAATCATTTTTAAAAAAATGTATTTTATTACAAACATGTATCAAATCAGGTTTCACCGAATAAACACCCTGGGAAACATACTTCCCAACAATCAACTATACAGTCCGTACAGATTTTCCCCTTTCTCACCCCCCTCCCCCGTGACGAACAGCCCCTCAAACACGGTCAAAAACATCCCTCACCTTTCCTCAAACCCCACTGAAGAGCCCCTTAACTCAAACTTTATCTTCTCTAATCGCAGGAAGTCGTACAGGTCACCCAACAAAGCCGCTACCCCCAGTGGCGATGCCAACCGCCACTCAAACAAAATTCACCGCCGTGCAATCAGAGAGGCGAATGATATCATAGAATTTACAGTGTAGAAGGAGGCCATTTGGCCCATCGAGTCTGCACCGGCTCTTGGAAAGAGCACCCTACCCAAGGTCCACACCTCCACCCTATCCCCATAACCCAGCAACCCCACCCAACGCTTAAGGGCAATTTTGGACACTCAGGGCAATTTTTTTTTTAGCATGGCCAATCCACCTAACCTGCACATCTTTGAACTGTGGGAGGAAACCGGAGCACCCGGAGGAAACCTACGCACACACGGGGAGAATGTGCAGACTCCGCACAGACAGTGACCCAAGCCGGAATCGAACCTGGGACCCTGGAGCTGTGAAGCAATTGTGCTATCCACAATGCTACCGTGCTGCCCTAATGGGATGGGTATATGGTGGCAGGTTTCTGATGTGATGAGAAAATGCGACTCATCATTCGACCCGGCAAATCCTTGTATATGGCGCATGCTGGCAACCCGCGAAGCCCCAGTCGAGGTTGCCACCAGCAGATACATAGACCGAATCTCCACTTCTGGAGAATTATGGATCAGCCCCACAGCAATGATGAAGGACCCTGAACCACAGGGTATATTAGCCAAACACACACAGGCGTTCGCCAGTCAAAACATGACTGCGACCGAATAACAGGGGAAGTAATCATAGAAGAGCCTTGTAGTGATCTCTATATGTGCACGTACACAAGGGGTTAATGTGTAATCAGTAGCACCACATGATCACTAGAGGGCAGGACCAACAGGGGTATAAAAAGCAACCACATTGGGTCTTTCGCTCTCTCTTGGGTGCACTGTGACCAGGGCAATAGCAGACGAGTTCAGATGGCTAGTGGAGTTACGTATAGTTACGTAGTTAGATCTTGTTAACCTTATCACTAGTATCAAAGTTAAAGTAAAGAACTCATGCAATTATTGTTATAGTTACTCAATAAACCTTTTGTTACTACTGGACGAGTTCGAGTCTTCTTCATCGAGATTCAGAAAACCTCATCACTAACCAAGGTTTGAGTAGCACATGTTACCTACGACACAGGTAACAAAACAGTCCTGACCCTAAACCCAAAGACAGTACGGCTTCCCTAAGCAAGCGGAAGGGGAAGTGGCCAAGGTGATTAGCAGTTTATTAACACAGGAGTCCTGCGCCCCATTACTTCCACTAACAATTTCCTCATATGGCCGGTAAGGAAACCGGACAGTTCTGATATGATATGCGGACACACATATAATGATATACAGATAAGCAGCTAATGGACACAGAGAACAGGACATGACCAATAGGCAGGCAGGACACTCAGGGGTGGGATCTGACTATAAAAGACATGAGGCACTCACAGTCCGCCTCTTTCCACTGATGAACATCTAGAGAGTCAGTCAAGGTTGTTGTTACAATCTCACACCCCCACCACGTGGCAAGAGCTAGTCTGGTTCAGTCAGACAGAGTAACCACGCTTAAGTTAGCAGAGAGTCGAACTCACAGAGAACTGTGCTAACTGTGCTATTAGTTCAATAAACCTGATTGAACTAACTTCAAGGTCTGGGGTATCTTTTTGATCTATACTGCATCCAGTTGCAGCCAGTGTTAGACCAGTGTACCTAACACAACATGATACCAGGAGAATACTACTTTAGGGTGGCTTATCTCAGTCCATTCCGTGCCGACCAGCAAATGTATTCCGGCACCATGGAGAAGATTCAGGCTCTTCACCAGCTCAGGATCTCCGGCAATCTCAGTGCCAACTGGCGGATATTCAAGCAAAGGTTTCTGCTGTACATCTAAGCTTCAGACCTCGAGGGTGCGTCTGATGCAAGAAAGATCGCGCTTCTCCTCTCGACAGCGGGTGATCAAGCCATCAAACTCTTCAACTCGTTTAACTTCACCGAAGGCCAGGACAAGACAAAGTTTCAGACCATCTTGGACAAGTTCGATAGTCACTGTGAAGTGGACATCAATTAAATCTTTGAGCGCTATATATTCAAACAACGTCTTCAAGGTAAAGATGAATCTTTCAGTACCTTAACTAACCTCCGCCTGCTAGCGCTGTCCTGAAGGAACAGCTCAAGGAGCTGCAGCAGCAGGGGATCATTTCCAGGGTAACCGAACCAACTGACTGGGTCAGCTCGATGGTGGTGGTTAAAAAACCCTCTGGAGACCTGCGCATCTGCATTGATCCCAAGGATCTCAACCAGAATATAATGCGTGAACAAGACCCCATCCCGAAGCAGGAGGAACTACCAGTGACTTGGTACATGCAAGGTTTTTCACGAAGTTAGATGCGTCACATTCTGGCAAATCCAGCTGGATGAGTCCAGCAGAAGGCTCTGCACCTTCAACACACCGTTTGGCAGGTACTGCTATAACCGTATGCCATTCGGCATCGTCTCGGCATCGGAGATATTTCATCGCATCATGGAGCAGATGATGGAGGGCATCGAAGGGGTTCGTGTGTACGTAGACGACGTCATCATATGGTCCACGACCCCTGAGGAGCATGTTTCCCGTCTCTAGCAGGTATTCCGCCATGTTCACACCAATGGCCTGCAGCTGAACAAGGCCAAATGTTGTTTTGGCATGTCGACACTCAAGTTCCTAGCAGGGCGTGTGCCTCAACACAGGCATGGTCAAGGCCATCGCAGCCATGAAGGTCCTCCCGGAAGACAAGAAGGTGGTATTGCGCTTCCTGGGCATGTTCAATTTTCTGGGCAAGTTCATCCCAAACATGGCCTCACACACCACGGCCCTACGAAACCTTGTGAAGAAGTCCACTGCCTTCGAGTGGAAGGTGGCCCATCAGGCTGACTGGTTAGAGCTGAAAGCCAAGCTCACCACTGCACCCGTATTGGCATTTTTCGACCCAGACAGGGAAACAAAAATCTCGATAGATGCGAGCCAGGATGGCATTGGTGCGGTCCTGCTGCAACGCGATGACACCTCATTCTGGGCACCGGTTGCCTGCGCATCAAGGGCAATGACGCCCACCGAACTAAGGTAGCACAAATCGAGAAGGAATGCCTGGGCCTTCACAGTGGCATTCTCAAGTTTCACGACTATGTCTACGGCCTGCCAACATTCACAGTCAAGACGGATCACAGGCCCCTGATCCACATTACCCACAAGGACCTTAATGTCATGACGCCTCGTTGCAGTGCATCCTCCTCAAACTCAGAAGGTATGACTTTGACCTGGTCTACACGCCCGGCAAGGAGCTCATCATTGCCGATACACTGTCCCGCTCCATCACCATGCTGAGTGAACCACTGAACAGACCACACGCTTGTTCAGTGGCACTAGCTTTTCAGCTGATACTTGTTCGGGTATCAGACGCTCGATCGTAACTGCCCTTCTGGTTCGAAGGATAGAACCACTATGGCATCCCCACCACGATGACTACATTTTTGCCCGTTCTTGTCGGTTGCTCAGGCAGTGGAGAAACGGCGTGAGACCTGCCCTGCCTGAGGACCCCCCCGCTGGTCAATCACACTCGGGTAGGGGAGATACGGCATTGGTAGCCGTCCTACCCGGGGACTCCATCCAAATGCTACCCGTCGCGGCCCATACACACCTCATTTGACATTTTTCATTTCAAAAAGTTTTTGTTTGTTTAGGTAACCTTTAGGTTGCTGCCATCTGCTATTTACATCCTGGAACATTGGGATGATAAATCAGCACTGGTTCATGATTGGGAAGTGTGCCGTGTCCTAAAATTTGTTTTTGAAAAAAAAATAAGGGAGTCACACATAGTAACCAATTATAAGGGAATAATTGGCACCGAAGGACAGACACACTGGCATACCGGATATTAAACAAAGGTAGTTACAGATACTATGCTTGTTTTTACAGAACTCCAGAAGCTCCAGGACCGGAGAAAATAAAGAGAACACAAAGAAAGAAAAGGAAAGAGGACAGCCATGAGGACTTCCTTCATCGTGATCAACATTTTAATTTTGGACACTTGGTTGCGCGTGAACGCGGTTCACATGGGCTCCCATGACTTCAAACCTCCCAGCCGTTAATGTTTCACTGCCCCGCAGTACCCAGAGCCCAGTCACCAGCGACACTGCATCTTCCTGGTGTGCAAGGTTCATAACCTGGTACTCCCTGTCCTACGTGATCGAAGCACTGTTAGCATTGGCGATACTCTGCTGTGTAGTGCAGACTATGCGCCTACGTAAATGGAGGAGAGCGTACTGCGCTCGAACCCCGGTATATAGGATCAGATCCCATATATTCGGTGACGACCAGACCCCCGACCCCCGCGATCTATAACAAAATAATAAAGTGCATTCACTTGCGTTTATTGCTGTAAATAAAGAGATGTACAAAACTTTTCATGAAAAACATTGTATGATCCTGAGCTTGACTGCCAAGCCAGGAAAGATTATGGAATGATATGATTTGTTGTATGCTTGAGGAAGGTAGGATAATGAAATGTTTAGCGAGTGTAGTGTACTAAGGATAAGTTAGAGGTTCCAAGTTTGTTATTTTGTAATGCTTGTCCCTGTCTGACATAGCGCCCTTAGAATTGTTAGTTAAAAATTTTTGTGCATAGCTATGGTCAGAGCAGAGGCCATGTAGGAGGTGTCCCCCCCGGTCAGGGAATGGAAAGTAACAAATTGATGTGATCCTTCACGCTTCACGTTAGGATCACAAGGAGGGAATGTAGCCATGTAAAATGGCTGACTCCCGATTAGAATGGCCAAACCTCGATCTAAAATGGCGAACGGAAGAGGCTGATGGGAAAATCAGCCAACAGGACTCAAACAGACAGCTGAAGGTAAAACAGTGTATTCGCCTCTGGGGAAGTCAGTCCAGACCGATACCTGCAGCCATCAACATCACAACAACCCAGCCATCTGCATATTAATCAGCATCCCCGGGAACAATTGCTACACATTAGCAACATAAAGCCGACCCAGACCTTTCGGCGCCAGCAGGAGCTGACACAAAGAGAGGTAAACGACCACCCCTCGATCAAGGAATCGCTCCAGTATTGGAGAATATCGAACCAAGTGATTGGGACCAAGTCCAATCACTTGGAACCAGGTACAAGGTCCGCTCCGAGAGGCGGGAAGCCCCTGGGGACTATAAGAATAGGGGCCAAGTTCAAATCGGCCCTTCTCCTCTCCGCACCCTTCAAGACCCTTGCTGCAAGAAGACCATAAGTTTTACTCCAACGATCACTACCAGATAGACACTCCTGACTATCGACCTGTACCAGCTTTTGAATCCCGCAGGCTGAGAACCCATTTGAAAGACCATTCGTTTCCCTGACCTGGTGGGCCATTTCCAAAGTTAAGTATTGGCCTGTTAGTGGTAGGTAGTAGTTTAGAAGTAGAATTATTGTATAAGTATTAATTGCTGTATATAATAAATGAGCGTTGATTTAACTCTTACTAAGCGGTGTGTTGCATTATTAATCATTACTTGGACTTGAACCACGTGGCGGTATCAGAAAGATACCTGGCGACTCAAGAGCAAAGGTGACAGAATTAGAGCAATTAAACTAAGGCTAAAACTAGCAACAATATACAGACAAGCAGCTAATGGACACAGAGAACAGGACATGACCAATAAGCAGGCAGGACACTCAGGGGTGGGATCTGACTATCAAAGACACGAGCCATTCACACTCTGCCTCTTTCCACTGATGAACATCTAGAGAGTCAGTCAAGGGTGTTGTTACAATCGCACACCCCCACCACGTGGCTAAGAGCTAGTCTGGTTCAGTCAGACAGAGTAACCACACTTAGGTTAGCAGAGAGTCAAACTCACAGAGAACTGTGCTGTTAGTTCAATAAACCTGATTGAACTAACTTCAAGGTCTGGAGTATCTTTTTGATCTATGCTGCATCCAGTTGCAGCCAGTGTTATACCAGTGTGCCTAACACGACAAGTTCCTGGCGGCTCACCATTGATTATTGAGCCCTAAATCAGACCACCCCCATCACAGCCCCCACAGTGGCGACTAGCCCAGAAGCCATGATGAAACACGCCCAATTTTACACAGTGGTGGACATCAGTGATGGCTCCTGGTCAATTCCCTTAGATCACCACTGTCAATGCAAATTTGCCTTCACATTCCAGGGACAACAGTACAAAGTTTTCATAACTCCCCCTCCATATTTCACCAGCGCTTAGCAAAGGGCTTGGAGGGATTCTCCAAACCAGACTGTTTGGTACAATATGTAGATGATCTCCCCTTACTGACTGAAACACGAGGGGAACATCTCAAATTATTGGACGAACTGCTGAACCTCCTCGCTACATTAGGGTTAAAGGTAAATCCAAAGGAAGCCCATATCATGAGACCACAGGTCTCTTACTTGGGTACTGTAGTGACTGAGGGAAAGCACGAGATAGAAAGAAAGCAAATCGAGTCTGTAATACGTCTTCCCTTACCAAAGGACATGAGCTCGCTGAGCTCGGTTCTAGGCTTGGTGGGATACTGCCGGAACCACATTGACGGTTTTGCCACTGTTGCTCTTTCTAGCTTTAGTCTATTTGCTCTGTTTATGTCACCTTTGCTCATGAGTCGCCAGGTATCTTTATGATACCGCCACGTGGTTCAAGTTCAGGTTATGATTAATAACACAGCACACCGCTTAGTAAGGATTAAAACAACGGTCATTTATTATATACAACAAGCAATATTAATCCCCTAATACTACTATTTATATAACAAACCTATCACTACTGGCCAATACTTAACTTAGGAAGAGCCCACCAGGTCAGGGAAACGAATGGCTTGTCCAATCAAAGCTGGCCCGCGGGATTCAAAAGGCTGCTACTGGTCGGTGGCTAGGTGTCTCTACCGGATAGCGATCGTTGGATTCAAACTTACACTTGCCGGTGGCTGGTCTTGTGAAGGTCTCGAGCAGGTGAAGATGAGAGAGAGAGAGATCTGAACTTGGACCTTTACTTTTATAGGGCCCAGGGGCTTCCCGCCTCCCGGGGCGGCCCTTGACCCTGGGTCCCAAGTGATTGGATTCTGTCCCCAGTCTCTGGGGTCGATGTGTCCAATGGTGAGGCGATTCCTTGATCGGGGGGTGGTCGCTCACCTGTCTTTGTTTCGGCCACTGCAGGCGCCGACAGGTCTGGCCTGGTATTCAATTGCTAATATGTTGCAATTGTTCCCGGGGATAGCCGATTTAACTGTGGATGTCTGAGTTGATTAGGTGTAAACAGTCCTGAATGAAACTGCGGATACCTGGGTTGATGGGCTGTTGATAGCCCTGAGTATCGATCTGGGCTACGTTCCCAGAGCTGAAGCTGCAAACCTGTCTGCAGCTGCCTGCTTATGTCTTCTTGGCTGCTTTTCCCAGCAGTCTTTCGGTTTAGCCATTTTAAACTGGGTTTTGGCCAGATAAATCGGAACGCAGCCATTTTACATGGCTACACCACTAAAGCCGTTCTCCTGTCCGAACTCTTGCGATAAAACACCCCATGGGCCTGGACTGCGCGACACACACAAGCAGTCTCAGACCTCAAACAATCCCTTGCACAGCCCCTGCCTTACAAGCACCAAACCCTGAACTCTCTTTTGCCCTTGAGGTAGCGGCCACTGACTGCACACTGGCCCCCGTGCTTCTCCAAGAACGGCAGGGATGACTCGGCCCAGTAGCCTACGCTTCCCGCATGTTAACACCAGTGGAACACAGCTTCGCAATATGTGAGAAATACCTACTTTCGGTCTTTTCGGCAGTACATTGTTTTAATTACACAGTTGGCCTAAATCCCCACACCATCCTCACTGAACATACCCCGATACAATTGCTGCTGAACGGGCAGATAAAGGACGGGGCAGTCAGCCAGAATAGGATAGCAAGGTGGGCACTTATGCTCCAAGGCCAGGACATTGTAGTGAAACATACCTGCACCTCCACCTTCCTGGCAGACAAGGGGCCTTTTCTGCCTAAACAAATGTAGGGAGAAAGCAGGGGAGCCAGACAGATTCAGAACAGCTTAAAGATTTATGTTGATGGATCCTCCATGGAGGACAGAAACTGGAAAACGGGTGCGGCATCTATGTGGAAGACCACAAAGGCAAGCCCCTGAGGGAGAAAGCCCTAAAACCTCCTGCACACACGAGTGCCCAGGCTGCAGAGCTAGCAGCAATAGCTTACGTAGTCAGCCGTTGATGCATAATCAATTACTCGTGAGACAAGGAGAGTCATACTAATCGGCTTTAATCAGCTAGAACTGTACCCAGCAGCTCCGATACAGAAGGTGAAGGCTGCTGGGATGGCATGGGTTCTTATACCCTGCCTCTCAGGGCGGAGCTACGTACATTGGCCAATGGTAGACTCCTAGGTCTGGCCAATGGGCATCCACCTCTCAGGTACTGCAATACCTGGTATTACCACATTCACCCCCTGTTAAAAAGAACCCAGCGGGGTGATGGCCAGTGTTACTGTTGCCTTTTGCATGGTAGGACCAGGTATTGCAGGTACCATGATGTCGAGGGTAACAGAGAAAGTTTTTATTGTGTTATGGTGCAGCAATCAGACGATCGGGTGGCCTGGTCGTCCTTCTGGAGCGTCTGGCTTCGGCGGTGATCCTGGTGTAGGCCCTGGCGGTTGTGGCTCCGGGAACGTGGTGTCTTCCTCCCTGGCAGCTTCATCACCCCTCGGCGGCACTGTTGGGGCGAAAAGTGGGCAGGGGGAGGGGTGCCTGTAGGGGGCGCCGGTGCCTGTTCGGCGCTGAGTAGGGGCGGCGGCAGTACTGACCCTCCGGTCAGGTGCTGCGGGGAGGGTGGGGATGGGGGAAATGGTGCGGGTGCGCGTGGGGCTCCGGCGGGCGCCAGGTCCAGAAGGGAGACTGTGTCTTGGCGGCCGTCAGGGAACGCTATGTAGGCGTACTGGGGGTTGGCATGCAGCAGGTGGACCCTCTCGACCAACGGGTCCGACTTGTGCGCCGTCACATGTTTCCGAAGCAGGATGGGTCCGGATGTCGCTAGCCAGGTTGGAAGCGAGGTCCCGGAGGAGGACTTCCTGGGGAAGACAAGGATATGTTCGTGAGGTGTCTGGTTTGTGGTAGTACAGAGCAGCAATCGAATGGAGTGAAGGGCCACTGGGAGGACTTCTTCCCAGCCGGAGACTGGGAGATTCCTGGACCGAAGGGCCAGCAGGACGGTCTTCCAGACCGTTCCGTTCTCCCTCTCTACCTGCCCGTTTCCCCGGGGGTTGTAATTGGTCGTCCTGCTGGAGGCGATGCCCTTGCTGAGCAGGAATTGATGCAGTTTGTCGCTCATGAAAGAGGACCCCCTATCACTGTGTATGTACGCGGGGAAACCGAACAGTGTAAAGATACCCTGGAGGGCCTTGATGACGGTGGTTGTGGTCATGTCTGGGCAGGGGATGGGAATGGGAACCGGGAGTATTCGTCAATCATTTTAAGGAAGTACATGTTGCGGTCGGTGGAGGGGAGGGGGCCTTTGAAATCCATGCTGAGGCGTTCAAAGGGATGGGAAGCCTTTATCAGGTGCGCCCTCTCTGGCCGGTAGAAGTGCGGTTTGCACTCCGCGCAGATTTGGCAGTCCCTGGTGACGGTCCTGACCTCCTCGATGGAGTAGGGCAGGTTGCGGGTCTTATCGAAATGAAAGAAACCAGTGACCCCCAGGTGGCTGAGGTCCTCGTGGAGGGATCGGAGGCGGTCCACTTGTGCTGTGGCACAAGTGCCGCGGGAAAGGGCATCAGGAGGCTCATTTAGCTTCCCCGGACGGTACAAGATCTCGTAATTGAACGTGGAAAGTTCTATCCTACACCGCAAGATCATGTCGTTCTTAATCTTGCCCCGCTGTGCATTGTCGAACATGAACGCCACCGACCGTTGGTCCGTGAGGAGAGTGAATCTCCTGCCGGCCAGGTAATGCCTCCAGTGTCGCACAGCTTCTACTATGGCCTGGGCCTCCTTTTCGACCGAGGAGTGGCGAATTTCGGAAGCATGGAGAGTGCGGGAGAAGAAAGCCACGGGCCTGCCCTCTAGGTTGAGGGTGGCCGCCAGAGCTACGTCGGACACGTCGCTCTCGACCTGGAAGGGGAGGGACTCGTCGATGGCGCGCATCGTGGCTTTTGCGATGTCCGCTTTGATGTGGCAGAAGGCCTGGCGGGCCTCCGTCGCCAGGGGGAAGGTTGTGGACTGGATCAGGGGTCGAGCCTTGTCTGCGTAATTAGGGACCCATTGTGCATAACAGCTAAAGAAGCCGAGGCAGCGCTTTAGGGCCTTGGGGCAGTGAGGGAGGGGGAAATCCATGAGGGGGCGCATGCGTTCAGGGTCAGGGCCTATGACTCCATTTCGCATTACGTAGCCTAGGATGGCTAGACGGTCGGTGCTAAACACGCATTTCTCCTTATTGTAGGTCAGATTAAGGAGGTGCGCGGTCTGGGGCTTGAGGCCCCATCCAAGATGGCGTCAGCCATGGGTCGCACATGGAGTCCGAGGATACAGAAGATGGCGTCGGCGAGGGACAAAATGGTGGCGCCCATCCACCCAGTGTGGTGGCCGGGGGGCAAAATGGCCGCGCCCGTGGGTCGCACGTTGCCTGTGGGTAGGAGGGCGGCGGTGGGCCTTGGATGGCCGGGACCTGGAACAAAGGCTGATAATAGTCACTGGCGACCGCTGCCATGGCGCGGGCCTGGCAGACCGCGACATAGTGGCCTTTCTTGCCGCACCCTTTGCAGGTGACGGTGCGGGCCGGGCAGCGCGCGCGTGGATGATTCGCCTGGCCACAGAAGAAGCAGCGTTGGCCGACGGTGAAAATGGGCCATCTAGCGGCGCAGGCCTGCGGGGCTAGCGGGAAAGTCTGGGGGGCTGCCGCGATGGGATGCCACGCAGCCCAGGGGGCTGCCGTGCGCCCGGGAGCAAAAGCCAGTGCGTTCTTGTACGCAACGTCCATAGACCCTGCCAGGGCCCGTGCCTCAGTGAGGCCCAGCATGTCCATTTCAAGGAGCCTTCTGCGGATGTCGGGAGAAGACATACCTGCCACGAAAGCGTCCTGAATTAAAAGTTCCGTGTGCTCATTCCCCGTGACTGGCGGGCAGCCGCAGTTCCGGCCCAGCACTAGTAGAGCCCGATAGAAGTCCTCCAGTGTTTCATCAGGGCTCTGCCTTCTTGTTGCCAACAGGTGACGGGCGTAGACCTAATTCAGAGGACGGATGTAATGTCCTTCTAGCAGCGTGATAGCTGCAGCATAATTCTCCACCTCCTCGATCAGAGGGTAGATTGCAGGGCTGACTCGGGAACGTAGAAGGTGCATCTTCTGCCTTTCCGTGGGGGTGTCGGCGGCTGCGTCGATGAAGCTCTCAAAACACACCAGCCGTGCTTAAAAATACCAGCGGAGTTGTCTGCGTGGGGACTGAGCTGAAGGCACTCCGGCTTGATGCGGAGGTCCATCCTTTCAGAAGTAATAGCTGATTAAATTGATGCACAATCAATTACTCGTGAGACAAGGAGAGTCATACTAATCGGCTTTAATCAGCTAGAACTCTACCCAGCAGCTCCGATACAGAAAGTGAAGGCTGCTGGGATGGCATGGGTTCTTATACCCCGCCTCTCAGGGCGGAGCTACGTACGTTGGCCAATGGTAGACTCCTAGGTCTGGCCAATAGGCATCCACCTCTCAGGTACTGCAATACCTGGTATTACCACAGCCGTCCTGACCTGTTTCCCACGCCAGCAGACATACATTCAGATAGTATGTATGTCTGCAACAGTTTAACGGATTTTATGTCCCTATGGGCAGAAAGGGGATTTATCTTGGCGGACGGAAAGCCTCTGCATCAGCCTCACTATTGAGATTCATTTTCCAGACCACACAAGGCAGAAAGTATGGAATAATAAAAGCCGAGGCCCACCACCGCACCTCCCCACTTGGAAATGTAAGAGCGGATAGATTAGCCAAACAAGGAGCCCGGGAGGAAGAACTTTGGCAACCACCCGTCACTGAACGTATTGAAGTTGTTAGTGTCAGGTAAAAGACCTGAAACAGGCCCAAAGCAGCGACTAGGACCTGAAACAGATTCAAGAAGGGGTATATCCCACCCCCTTTGACAAACATTTGCACTATCACCGTCCAGGCCGGGCTAGTCCTCAAGGATTGCAGATACGTGGTTCCAGAGACCAAAATCAAATTATTTTCCAAAATCACCATCAGGGAGCGGGGGCCACAAGCGAAGGAATCCCAGGATTGTGCTGGTGGCCAGCGCTAGAAAAGGATGTGCAACATTATGTCAACAATTGTATAATCTGCGCCCAAAATAACCCTGATAAATATGCCCAAAAGGCAGAACTCGGGCACACCCGCCCAGTAGAGAGGCCCTGGACGAACCTCCAAATCGAATTCATCGGTCCTCTACCACCCGGTGCAGGGGGGCACAAATAGATCCTGGTCGGCGTCGATACCTTTAGCAAGTGGGTGGAGGCTTTTCCAACCCGCACCAACATTGCCAAGGTCACGGCTGACATCCTCATGCAACACATATTCACTAGGTGGGGTCTTTCCTACAGCATTGACTCCGACTAAGGCACTCATCTCACAGCCCAGGTAATGCAGCGGGTGAAGGGAATGTTTGGAGTAAAACAGCAATTCCACATGGCATACCACCCCCACTCCAGTGGCATTGCAGAAAGAATGAACCGCTCTCTAAAGGACATGATCCGCAAGACCGTTCAGCAGAACAACCATTCCTGGAATAAAAGCCTGCCCTTTGTACTCATGATAGTGAGAAACACTGTGGCTAGTTCCACTGGTTTTACTCCGCACGTCTTAGTGACCAGGCGACCGATGCGAGGAATCAAACCTCTTTTGGGGTTGATTTATCAGGGCCAGAAATCACGGCCCGCACACACGAGAATGGCGTCAAAGGGATAATACAAAACTTACAGGCAGCACAACAGGCTGCAGCGATTAAGGTGGGCAAACGGAAACAGCAGAGCAAGGCCTACTTCAACGGGAGAGTAAATCTAGTTGAGTACGAGGTGGGACAAAAGTTAATGCTTCGAGTTTTCTAGCCAGGCACCTTCTTATCCCCCAAATTCGCTGGACCCTATCTGGTGACAGATAAGGCTAACCCCTCTGTATACAAGGTATTGGTGAGCCCCAAGAAAGCCGGATGGTATCATAGCAACCAGATGAAGGCATCTGGCTTGCAGAAGAACTTCCACCAACACGATGTCACACTAGCGGGGATCTTCGAGCCCCCAGAACCGCTTAACCCACAACCTGCACTCCAGGCCTGTGGTAAACCAGGTTATTGTCTTATATTCACTGTGCTGTGTTGTACATGCCTGGGCTTGTCCAGGCTGGCTCTGCCTGTGGCTCCTCCCCTCAGGCTTCTGTATAAAAGTGGCAAGTCCCCGCCTCCGGACCCAGTTCGGGTCCAGAGGCAGGAGGCTTGCTGTTTCGTGTATTAAAGCCTCAGTTACGTTAATCACTCATCGTCTATTATTGATGGTGTATCAAGGCCCCAAACCTCCGGAATCGATTCTGGCCCGCCCGGTCCCAGCTTCGATTCACCGGACATCAGCAAGAAGGCCTCGTCTGAGGGGACCTCGGCCAAAAGGACTCCGGGGAATCAGAAACGGTCATCTGCTATGGCGTCCATGGTACAGAGACCCACAGAACCACCTGACCCGGTGCTTACTACCAAAGGTAGGAACGTAGCGGGTACCCGGCATCAACCGGACCATTGGCTGCTGGGACCCCCTCTCGAAACCTCATTGGCCAGAAGCCAGAGAAGTTTCTGGAAAGGCGGGGAGGGAAGTAAAAGTAGGCAACTCAGAGACACCAGAAGCAGAAGATTAGCAGAAGACTAGCAGAAGGCTAGCAGCAAAGATTCAAGGCAAAGACTCGAAGCGAAGACTTGTATGAGGTGACCCTAACCAGACCAGAAAGAAGCAAGCAAGAAACAGCCAGCGAGAATCACCTTTGCAAAGAGGAACCAGAGGGATTCAGGGATCGGATCAACAACTTACCAAGCCACCTTTGTGGGTAGTATAGTCGAATCCTGGGTGTTTTTTGAATGTATAGTGGATAATTTACGGGTTAACTATATTTAATAAAGTGTGTTGCATTATATCCGTGTCTGTACTTTGTTCTATTCATAAATGAAGACATCTGGGTAAACTTTAATAATAATAATAACAATCACTTATTGTCACAAGTAGGCTTCAATGAAGTTACTGTGAAAAGCCCCTAGTCGCCACATTCCGGCACCACTTTGGGGAGGCCGGTACAGGAATTGAACCCGCGCTGCTGGCCTTGTTCTGCATTACAAGCCAGCTGTTTAGCCCACTCTGCTAAACCAGCCACTGTAATTAAGGAACTGGTTGAAGTATCTGAATTGGACAGATATGACAACCCCAGTCCAGTGCGCACGAACCATCACCAGTCCAGTGTGCGTGCACCAGTCCAAATCCCCAGTCCAGGGTTGTTCACCAGTTCCAGTCCAGGGTGCTTTCGCCAGCCCCAGTCTAGTTGCGTCCAAAGTGTGTGCACAGTCCCACCAGAGTGTGTGCACCAGCCGCAGACCACAATGTGTGCTCAAGCCCCAGTCCAGAGTGTGTTCACCAGACGCAGTCCAGAGTGTGTTCACCAGCCCCAATCTAGAATGTGTGCACCAGCTACAGTCCAATGTTCGTTGACCAGCCCTAGTCCAGAGTGTGCACCAATGCAAATACACAGTGCATGCACCAGTCCCAGTCCAGGGTGCGTTCACCAGCCCCAGTCCAGGATGTGTTCATCAGCCCCAATCCAGGGTTTGTTCACCAGCCCCAATCCAGTTGCATCCACCAGCCACAGGGTGCGTTCACCAGCCCCAGTTCAAAGTGTGCACCAAAGCAAGTACACAGTGTGTGCACCAGTCCCAGTCCAGAAAGCGTGCACCAGCCCCTGTCCCAGTGTGTTCACCAGCCACAGTCCATAAAGCATGCATTAGCCCCAGTCCAGAGTGCGCACCAACGCCAGTACAGAGTACGTGCACCAGCTCCAGTTCAGACTGTGCACCAGCCCCAGTCCAGGGTGTGTTCAACAGCCGCAGCGCAGAGTATGCACCAATGCCAGTGCAGAGTGCATGCACCAGCCCCAGTCTCGCAAGTGTGCGCACCAGCCCCAGTCCAGGGTGCTTTCCCAGCGCCAGTCCAGATTGCGTGTGCCAGTCACAGTCCAAAGTGTGTGCACAGCCCCACCAGGGTGTGTTCACCAGCCCCAGTCCAGGGTGCGTTCACCAGCCCCAGTCCAGGGTGTGTTCACCAGCCCCAGTCCAGGGTGTGTTCACCAGCCCCAGTCCAGGGTGCATTCACCAGCCCCAGTCCAGGGTGTGTTCACCAGCCCCAGTCCAGGGTGTGTTCACCACCTCCAATCCAGGGTGTGTTCAACAGCCGCAGCGCAGAGTGTGCACCAATGCCAGTGCAGAGTGCATGCACCAGCCCCAGTCCAGCAAGTGTGCGCACCAGCCCCAGTCCAGGGTGCTTTCCCAGCGCCAGTCCAGATTGCGTGTGCCAGTCACAGTCCAAAGTGTGTGCACAGCCCCACCAGGGTGTGTTCACCAGCCCCAGTCCAGGGTGCGTTCACCAGCCCCAGTCCAGGGTGTGTTCACCAGCCCAAGTCCAGGGTGTGTTCACCACCTCCAATCCAGGGTGTGTTCGCCAGCCCCAGTCCAGGGTGTGTTCAACAGCCGCAGCGCAGAGTGTGCACCAATGCCAGTGCAGAGTGCATGCACCAGCCCCAGTCCAGCAAGTGTGCGCACCAGCCCCAGTCCAGGGTGCTTTCCCAGCGCCAGTCCAGATTGCGTGTGCCAGTCACAGTCCAAAGTGTGTGCACAGCCCCACCAGGGTGTGTTCACCAGCCCCAGTCCAGGGTGCGTTCACCAGCCCCAGTCCAGGGTGTGTTCACCAGCCCAAGTCCAGGGTGTGTTCACCAGCCCCAGTCCAGGGTGCATTCACCAGCCCCAGTCCAGGGTGTGTTCACCAGCCCCAGTCCAGGGTGTGTTCACCACCTCCAATCCAGGGTGTGTTCAACAGCCGCAGCGCAGAGTGTGCACCAATGCCAGTGCAGAGTGCATGCACCAGCCCCAGTCCAGCAAGTGTGCGCACCAGCCCCAGTCCAGGGTGCTTTCCCAGCGCCAGTCCAGATTGCGTGTGCCAGTCACAGTCCAAAGTGTGTGCACAGCCCCACCAGGGTGTGTTCACCAGCCCCAGTCCAGGGTGTGTTCACCAGCCCCAGTCCAGGGTGCGTTCACCAGCCCCAGTCCAGGGTGTGTTCACCAGCCCAAGTCCAGGGTGTGTTCACCACCTCCAATCCAGGGTGTGTTCGCCAGCCCCAGTCCAGGGTGTGTTCAACAGCCGCAGCGCAGAGTGTGCACCAATGCCAGTGCAGAGTGCATGCACCAGCCCCAGTCCAGCAAGTGTGCGCACCAGCCCCAGTCCAGGGTGCTTTCCCAGCGCCAGTCCAGATTGCGTGTGCCAGTCACAGTCCAAAGTGTGTGCACAGCCCCACCAGGGTGTGTTCACCAGCCCCAGTCCAGGGTGCGTTCACCAGCCCCAGTCCAGGGTGTGTTCACCAGCCCCAGTCCAGGGTGTGTTCACCACCTCCAATCCAGGGTGTGTTCGCCAGCCCCAGTCCAGGGTGTGTTCACCAGCCCCAGTCCAGGGTGTGTTCACCAGCCCCAGTCCAAGGTGTGTTCGCCAGCCCCAGTGCACAGTGTACGCACAATCCCCAGTCCAATGTGCGCGCTCCAGCCACAGTCCATAGTGCGTGCATCAGCCCCAGTCCAGGGCGTGTTTACCAGCTCCAATCCAGGGTGTGTTCACCAGCCCCAGTCCAAGGTGTGTTCACCAGCTCCAATCCAGGGTGTGTTCACCAGCTCCAGTCCAGGGTGTGTTCACCAGCCCCAGTCCAAGGTGTGTTCACCAGCCCCAGTCCAAGGTGTGTTCACCAATCCCAGTGCACAGTGTACGCACCATCCCCAGTCCAATGTGCGCGCACCAGCCACAGTCCATAGTGCGTGCATCAGCCCCAGTCCAGGGCGTGTTCACCAGCTCCAATCCAGGGTGTGTTCACCAGCCCCAGTCCAAGGTGTGTTCACCAGCTCCAATCCAGGGTGTGTTCACCAGCTCCAGTCCAGGGTGTGTTCACCAGCCCCAGTCCAAGGTGTGTTCACCAGCCCCAGTCCTGGGTGTGTTCACCAGCCCCAGTGCACAGTGTACGCACCATCCCCAGTCCAATGTGCGCGCACCAGCCACAGTCCATAGCGCGTGCATCAGCCCCAGTCCAGGGCGTGTGTGTCAGCCCTAGTCCAGGGTGCGATCCCCAACCCCAGTCCTGAGCGTGTGCGCCAGCCCCAGTCCAGGGTGTGTTCACCAGCCCCAGTCCAGGGTGTGTTCCCCAGCCCCAGTCCTGAGTGTGTGCGCCAGCCCCAGTCCAGGGTGTGTTCACCAGCCCCAGTCCAGGGTGTGTTCACCAGCCCCAGTCCAGGATGTGTTCACCAGCCCCAATCCAGGGTGTGTTCACCAGCCCCAGTCCAGGGTGTGTTCACCAGCCCCAGTCCAGGGTGTGTTCACCAGCCCCAGTCCAGGATATGTTCACCAGCCCCAGTCCTGAGTGTGTGCGCCAGCCCCAGTCCAGGGTGTGTTCACCAGCCCCAGTCCAGGGTGTGTTCACCAGCCCCAGTCCAGGATGTGTTCATCAGCCCCAATCCAGGGTTTGTTCACCAGCCCCAGTCCAGGGTGTGTTCACCACCTCCAATCCAGGGTGTGTTCACCAGCCCCAGTCCTGAGTGTGTGCGCCAGCCCCAGTCCAGGGTGTGTTCACCAGCCCCAGTCCAGGATGTGTTCACCAGCCCCAGTCCTGAGTGTGTGCGCCAGCCCCAGTCCAGGGTGTGTTCACCAGCCCCAGTCCAGGGTGTGTTCACCAGCCCCAGTCCAGGATGTGTTCATCAGCCCCAATCCAGGGTTTGTTCACCAGCCCCAGTCCTGAGTGTGTGCGCCAGCCCCAGTCCAGGGTGTGTTCACCAGCCCCAGTCCAGGGTGTGTTCACCAGCCCCAGTCCAGGATGTGTTCATCAGCCCCAATCCAGGGTTTGTTCACCAACCCCAATCCAGTTGCATCCACCAGCCACAGTCCAAAGTGTGTGCAGAGCCCCTCCAGAGTATGTGCACAAGTCCCAGTCCAGTGTGCGTTCACCAGCCCCAGTCACCAAAATCAGTCCAGAGTGTGTTCATTAACCCCAGTTCTGGGTGCGTTCCCCAACCCCAGTCCAGGGAGTGTGATGTACCGTCAATTACCACAAGACGAGGATGGTGAAACAATCGAGGCTTTATTGCACAAGATGTTGTGCCTCCTGCAGCTGGAACCAGAATGGGAGCAGCACAGGAGAGCAAACACTTTTGTACACCGCCTGCTGGAAGGAGCCAGCAGGCTGGGATTTACTGTTGTACCTGTAATACAGGGGAAGTACCGTAATACATGCAATGTGTTACTAGTGGTGTTTACCACATTCACCCCCTGTTTAAAAAAGAGTCCGGCGGGGGTGAAGAAAAACATTACAGATTGAGTCTGTCGGGGGCTCTGACCCTCCGCTGCGGTCGCCTCAGACCTGGTGGTGATCTGGGCGCCGACGTGGTCACCTGCGACTCCGGGAGCATGTTGTCCTCTTCTTCGTCACCCCTGAGTGGATCCAGTGAGGAGACGAATCCTGCTGGGGTGGGGGTTGCGGTGAGGTTCGCTGGTGGGAGGGTGGGTGGCGCAGGGGTGAATGAGACAACTGGGGGAGGAAGGAGCGGTATCAGGTCGAGGGTTGTGGGTGGGGACCCGGCGAATGCCAGGTCCTGGAGGGAGACTGTATCCTGTCGGGGTGTGCCACGTAGGCGTACTGTGGGTTTGCATGGAGGAGGTGGACTTTCCCAACCAAGGGATCCGATTTATGGCTCCGCACATGCTTCCGGAGGAGGACGGGCCCAGGAGCTGTCAGCCATGTTGGGAGCGAGACCCCGGAGGTGGACTTCCTGGGGAAGGCAAACACACGTTCATGAGGGGTCTCATTAGTGGCGGTGCACAGGAGTGACCGGATGGAGTGGAGCGCGTCGGGGAGGACCTCCTGCCAGCGGGAGACTGGGAGATTTCTAGACCGAAGGGCCAGCAGGACGGCCTTCCAGGCTGTCCCGTTCTCCCTCTCCACCTGCCCGATTCCCCGGGGGTTGTA
The DNA here is from genome assembly GCF_047496885.1 of Scyliorhinus torazame. NCBI lineage: Eukaryota > Metazoa > Chordata > Chondrichthyes > Carcharhiniformes > Scyliorhinidae > Scyliorhinus > Scyliorhinus torazame. The sequence continues at coordinate 86,245,294 of NC_092707.1, forward strand.
GCTGGTCGTCCTGCTCGAGGCGATGCCTTTGCTGAGCAGGAACTGACGCAGCTCATCACTCATGAAGAAGGATCCCCGATTGCTGTGGATGTAGGTGGGGAAACCGAACAGGGTGAAGATGCTGTGCAGGGCTTTGATGACCGTGGCAGAAGTCATGTCAGGGCATGGGATGGCGAAAGAGAACCGGGAGTACTCATCAATTACGTTGAGGAAGTACACGTTGCGGTCGGTGGAGGGGAGGGGCCATTTGAAGTCCATGCTGAGGTGCTCAAAGGGTGGGAGGCTTTCACCAGGTGCGCTCTATCCGGCCGGTAGAAGTGCGGCTTGCACTCTGCGCAGACTTGGCAGTCTCTGGTTACGGTCCTGACCTCCTCAATGGAGTAGGGCAGGTTGCGGGCCTTGACAAAATGGAAGAACCGGGTGACCCCCGGGTGGCAGAGGTCATAGTAGAGAGCCCGGAGTCGGTCCACTTGTGCGCTGGCACATGTATTGCGGGATAGGGCATCAGGGGGCCCATTGAGCTTCCCCGGGAGATACAAGATTTCATAGTTATAGGTGGAGAGCTCGATCCTCCACCTCAAAATCTTGTCATTTTTGATCTTGCCCTGCTGCGTATTGTTAAACATGAAGGCAACCGACTGTTGGTCAGTGAGGAGAGTGAATCTCCTGCCGGCCAGGTAATGCCTCCAATGTCGCACAGCTTCCACAATGGCTTGTGCCTCCTTTTCGACAGAGGAGTGCCGAATATCGGACGCATGGAGGGTGCGGGAATAGAAAGCCACGGGTCTGCCCGCCTGGTTGAGGGTGGCGGCCAGAGCTACATCTGATGCGTCGCTCTCCACCTGAAAGGGGAGGGTCTCGTCGCCCGCGTGCATCGTGGCCTTGGCGATGTCCGCCTTGATGTGGTTGAAGGCCTGGTGTGCATCAGCCATCAGGGGGAAAACCGTTGGACTTGCTACTTGATGAGTGGCTGGGCCTTGTCCGCATAATTCAGGACACACTGGGCATAATACGAAAAAAAACCCAGGCATCGTTTCAGGGCTTTGGGGCAGTGGGGGAGAGGGAGTTCCAGTACCATGCGGTCGGGGTCGGGCCCTAGGACTCCATTTTCCACTATGTAGCCAAGGATGGATAAGCAGTTGGTGCGGGACACACATTTCTCCTTATTGTAGGTGAGGTTAAGGAGTTTGGCGGTATGGAGGAAGTTTTGGAGGTTTGTGTCGTGGTCCTGCTGATCATGGCCGCAGATGGTGACGTTATCTAGGTACGGGAAGGTGGCCCGCAGCCCATACTGGTCAACCATTCGGTCCATTTCTCGCTGGAAGACCGAGACCCCATTGGTGACGCCGAAAGGAACTCTTAAGAAAGTGATAGAGGCGTCCATCTGCTTCGAACGCAGTGCATTGGCGGTCCTCCGGGCGGATGGGGAGCTGGTGGTAGGCGGACTTCAAGTCAACTGTGGAGAATACTCGATACTGCGCAATCTGATTGACCATGTCAGATATTCGGGGAGGGTGTACCCATCGAGCTGCGTGTACCGGTTGAAGGTCTGGCTGTAGTCAATGACCATCCTTGCTTCTCCCCAGTCTTCACTACCACCACTTGAGCTCTCCAGGGGCTGTTGCTAGCCTCAATGATCCCCTCCCGCAGAAGCCGTTGGACCTCCGACCTGATGAAGGTCCTGTCCTGGCACTGTACCATCTGCTCCTAGTGGCGACGGGCTTGCAGTCCGGGGTGAGGTTCACAAACAGTGAAGCTGGCTCGACCTTAAGGGTCGTGAGGCCGCAGATGGTGAGGGGGGGCAGGGGTCTGCCGAATTTCAAAGTAACGCTTTGGCGGTGGCATTCAAAATCAAGGCCTAGTAACAGGGCAGCGCAGAGGTGGGGGAGGACGTAGAGCCTGAAGTTTCTGGACTCTACGCCCTAAACGGTGAGGGTCGCGACACAGTACCCCTGGATTTCAACAGAATGCGATCCGGAGGCCAGGGAGATTTTCTGGGTGACGGGAAGTATCGGGAGGGAGCAGCGCCCTACCGTAGCAGGATGGATGAAACTCTCTGTGCTCCCGGAGTCAAAGAGGCAGGTCGTCTCGTGCCCGTTGATCTTCACCGTTGTTGTAGCGGTCGCGAGGTTGTGGGGCCGAGACTGATTCAGGGTGATGGAGGTGAGCTGCGGAAGATGTTGGGAGGTCCCGGGCTGATCAGTAGGTATCAGCAGGCAGCGAACGGCCAGATGAGCAGGTGTCCTGTGGCGCGGTCCAAAATGGCGTCGAAGATGGCGGCACCCACGAGGCGCACATGGCGGGCGGCATCAAAGATGGCAGCGCCCAAGGGCCGCACGTGGCTTGTGGTGGAGAAGATGGCGGTGCCCCTGGATCACACGTGGGGGATGTAGTATTGCCGGGCCTGGAAACAGCGGCGACCGACCGTGCCTGGCAAACGGAAACAAAGTGGCCCTTCTTCCCACACCCGTTGCAGGTTGCGCTCCGCGCCGGGCAGCGCTGCCTGGGATGTTTTGGCCACAAAAATAACACTTGGGCCCCCTGGGCTTGTCTGGCTGCCGCCTGGCGCAGGCTTGCGGTGAGCTCGAGTCGGCAGCTGGTGGGGCTCACGGTGCCCACGAGGGTGCCGCGCGGTAGGGGGTGTAGGCCTCCAGATTAAGGGAGGCCACTTCTAGTGAGTTAGCGAGCTGCCTAGTCTCTGCAAGATCGAGCTTACCCCCTTCCAATAGTCGCTGGCGAACGTACGTAGACTTAATGCCCGTGGCATAAGCGTCTCTGATTAATAGTTCGGTGTGTTGGTCTGCCGAAACTGCCTGGCAGTCACAGTTCCTACCGAGAATCTGTAGGGCCCGCAAGAAATCGTCCAGAGTCTCTCCCGGGAGTTGCCGTCTCGTGCCAGGAGGTGCCTGGCGTACACTTGATTCGCCGACTTAACGTAATGTCCCTTTAGTAGCCTCGTCGCTTCTGTGTAGGTCGGCGCATCCCGGATGAGGGGAAAAATTTCAGGGCTCACCCGTGAGTAGAGGACTTGGAGCTTCTGTGTGTCCGAGAGTTCTTCAGTGGCTGCTCTGAGGTAGCCTTCGAAGCAGGCTAGCCAGTGGTCGATGGTGGACTGCGTGAGGGCTCTGCTGCAGGCGATCAGGCTTTATTAAGATGTTCATCTTTTAAAATCTTGTGCAATAAATTGATGTGCTGTCAATTACCACGAGACGAGAATGGTGAAACAATCGAGGCTTTATTGCACAAGATGTTGTGCCTCCTGCAGCTGGAACCAGAATGGGAGCAGCGCAGGAGAGCACACACTTTTATACTTCGCCCTGCTGGGAGGAGCCAGCAGGTTGGGATTTACCATGGTACCTGTAATACAGTATCAGTACCGTAATACATGCAATGTGTTACTAGTGGTGTTTACCACAGTGTGTGCACCAACCCCAGTCCAGAGTGTGTTCATTAACCCCAGTTCAGGGTGCGTTCCCCAGCCCCAGTCCAGGGTATGTTCACCAGCCCGAGCCAGGGTGCGTTTCCTGGCCCCAGTCTAGAGTGTGTTTGCCAGCCCCAGTCCAGGGTGAATTTCCCAGCCCCAATTCAGGGTGCATGTGCCCACCAGAGTGTGCACCAGCCGCAATCCATAGTGTGCGCATGAGACAGTCCAAAGTGTGTGCACAGCCCCACCAGAGTGTGTGCACCAACCGCCGTGCAAATTGTGTGCACCAGCCCCAGTTCAGAGTGTGTGCACCAACCACAGTCCAGAGTGTGTGCACCAGGGGGCACTATCTGCCAGGTCGGGTCCACGCGCAGCCGGCGCCACGTTGTACGACGTGATTGCTGCAGGTCGTTGCCGCCCACATGCGCGGCCACGGACCCCGCAATTCTGCAGCTGTTTATTTCCTGAAGACCAGGAGTTTTATGTGGCGTGGCTGCTAGCCCCTCACCAGACAAAGGTTAGGTCCTGGGGCCTTGCCAATTTTTTCATCTTAAAACATGACACTTCCTCCGGACATAGCCTCAAAATCGGAGAATCCAGCCGATTGACTGTTAAGCCGAGGCCTGTCTGCTTACCCCCTAGATCAATATAAATATCTCTATTAGAAGAAGAACAAGGGAGGTGCCCAGGCCTGCAGTTAGTCCTCAATCAAAACCACCAGTATCTGGATGTTTGCCTCGGTGCAGTTTAATGAGATTTGGATATGTGCGTTCCAGTTGTCGTACATCCTATATTAAAACAATGACTGTACTTCATTGGCTATGAAAGACTATAGGGTATCCTGAAGTGAGGAAAAGTGCTATTTCAATGCAAGTTTATTTTCATTATTATTTTGGGCAGAAACCTTCAACTGAATTTAAAAACACCCTTGTGAAATTCTGGAGAAACAATGAGCTCTAATATTTGACGTATCTTTTTTCTCCCAAGATGCTGCCTGATGTGTCGTTCCAGCATTTACAATTTCAATTTTCCTTTTATTTGGTGAATGTGTGTTCACATTTAGATAAAAGATCAATTGTTCTGTTCTGGCCGCAGATATCATCGGACCTGCTCAGTGCTTACAGTTGTTTCTGTTCTTGTTTAGAGGGCGGGATTCTCTAATAATGGGGCTATTAGGGTGGCATGTGGTGCAGTGGTTAGCACTGTGACTGCGGCGCTGAGGACCCGGGTTCGAATCCCGGCCCTGGGTCACTGTCTGTGTGGAGTTTGCACATTCTCCCCGTGTCTGCGTGGGATTCACCCCACAATCCAAAGATGTGAAGGTTAGGTGGATTGGCCACGCTAAATTGCCCCTTAATTGGAAATCAAAAATAATTGGGTATTCTAAATTTATTTTAAAAAATCAATAATGGGGTTCTGGCCCCATGCCGGCGTGAAAAGCAGGGGGCTAGGTTGGCACCGGAGTGGTCCCCCGCAACACCAGCCGGCGTAGAACTCCAGCCAAGTCTGCGCAGGCGCAGAATGGCCGGTGTATTTCCGCGCATGCGCGGGGGTTCCCTTTTCCGCGCCGCCCCCCAGGCAATATGGCAGAGCCCTACTGGGGCCTGGCGCGGAATAAAGTAGGCCCCCACGGAACCAGCCCGCCCGCCGATCGGTAGGCCCCGATCACGGGCCAGGCCACCGTGGGGGCCCCACCCCGGGGTCGACTGTCAACGGCCCCCGACTGGCGTGGCGGTGATCCCGCCGGTGCCGGGTCGAGAATCCCAGCCATTGTGTCTGAAGGTTTTTTTGCTTTTTGTTCATGTCAGTTCCTTTCCTTCAATTTTCTGCCTCTCCCAAAGACACGCTGTTGCTAATTGTGTTTCTCTTTATTTGGCTCTGAATATGGTGGTCAATATGGTCGCCTTCCTTAATTCTAATTACGCTTTGCTCTAGAGTCGCCAGGTATCTTTCTATTCCGCCACAAGGGTCAAACCGAATACTGATCAAAGACTCGATACACCAGTTAGTAAGTTCAAACTCAATGCTCATTTATTTACACACAGTCAAATATACTTGTGCATAAAACTCTACAAACTAAACTATCACTACTGCTAAAGCCTATACTTAGCTTCGGGCGCCCACTCAGTCAGAGGAACAATGGCCGTTGTTCGGTTCTGAGGCTGCTGGGGTGGAACTGGTACGGGATAACAGCTAAGGCCGTCTGTCTGGTAGCGTGCGTTGACCTTGGACCTACTTGTTCTGGTGCAGCTTTTGGGCATGTCTCTCCTCGGTGAGAGCCGGAGCCAAGAGAAGTGAACGATTCTCTCTTGGGGGATCCTTCTTATACCCAAAAGGGGCTTTGTACGCTTTTGGGCAGGCCTTGAACTTGGCCCCAATTAATTGGGCCATTTCTCAATCGTTCCTATTGATTTCCTCCAATAAAGGGGTGGGTGCCCTGATGGCTGGGCATGTCCTAGGTGGCCGTTGGCCTGCTTTGTTCCGGCCTCCTCTGGCACCGGGGTGTCTGCCTTAGTAACGTTTACTTAAATGTTACTCTTTTGTCCCCGGAGATGGCCCATTTGTATGCTAATGGGTTTGCAGTTTTGGTCTTGTCTGGGAGCTGCGGCTTCAATCAACAGACAAACCCTGAACCTGCCTGTTTTCTCAGTATTGTCCATTTTCCCGGCAATCTTTGCAAAGTGTCCATTTTGTAATCGGGAAGTGGCAATCCCAGATGGCTACAGTCCCTCCTTGTGATCCTCAACGCGAAGCGTGAAGGATCACATTAACACGTCGTCTTCGTTCTCTGACCAAGCGGGGCACCCATAAGCACTTCACACGGGCTCTACACTGCCCTATCCTATGAAAAACGCAATTTTTACCTAAAATCATTTTACATACATACATCATTATAAAACTCTACGGGGCGCTATGACATTCAGGCATGCATTATAAAATAAAAACTGGAACCTCTAACTATCCTCAATAAACTATTTTCCCTCAAACAATCAAAAATGATCTACAACACTTTAAACTGTACAAATAGCAGCAACACAAGTTTCTCTGGCTTGGCAGTCAAGCACAGAGGTTTACATTTCTTTATTGAACAAAACACACATAAAGAAAAGCGGATGCACTTTAATTCACTCGAGGGGTTGGGGGGTTTGGTGAAGTCTGCAAATAGGGGACCTAAACGTGTATACCGGGGTGCGAGAGCGGTAGGCTCTCCTTCGCCATTTTCTGAATCTAAGTGTCTGCACGACACTGCAGAGTATCGCCAGTACTAAGAGTGATTCTACGATGTAAGATAGTGAATACCAGGTTAGAAACTTGTCACACCAGGTTGGGGTGTCGGTAACTGTCTCGGGGTTAACTATCTCGGGGTGTAGTGTATGGTAGGGGTGAGAATCATTCACGGCCTGTGTGGTAGGGGTCAGGGGGTAGCGTCCGTGTGCAACTGAAGGGATCCTGCCAAGATCCAGGTGAACATAAAGGTTGTCTTCATCTTTCCATCTTTCTGTCTTCTTCTTTTTCTTCCTCTGGGGTTCCTGAGGTTCCGGAGTTCTATGGACACAAGCATAATATCTGTTATTATCTTGCTTAAGATTTTGTATGTCTGTCTGTCTGTCCTTTGTTGCCAATTACCCATTATGATTGGTCACCATCTGTGACTCCCTCATTTAAAAAAAAAAACGAATCTTTGGACAAGACATCCGAGAAAAATAATCCTGCCACAGTGCGAGCCGTCTTGCAGCCTGTGCGATCTACCATACTAGTGTTTGAGGATGTAAATAGCATACGGAAGCAACCTAAGGGTTGCCAAAAACAAACAAAAGAATTTTGAACATAACGAGCCAAAATGAGGTGCGTATGGGCCACGGCGGGTAAGAAATGGGTGGAATCCCCGGGTAGGACGGTGATCAGTGCCATATGTGCTCTACCCGAGCGTAGCTGACCAGAGGGGGGGACCAGTGCCGTTTCTCCACTGCCTGAGCGACCGGCAAGAACGGGTAAGAATGTGGTTGTCGTGGGGGGCTGCCTCTCGTGATCGAATCAGGAGTGTAGCTATGAATGGTGTCTGTCGACAAACTAGTTCCTCTGAACGGTTGTCTGTGGACAAACTTGTTCCATTAACAGCCATTGGGCGTCAAAGGGTGGTGGCGCGGGGCCATGAAAAACTTTCAAATTCACAAACAACAAACATGTACATTAAACGAACAAACATACAACAAACATGGAGCAGGTTCCATCAGAAAGGACATCATATCTCTCCATCGGTTCCTTTTTTCCATCATGTGGACACCTCATTGCTCAGTAGCGAACAGGGTCGCAAAGGGATTTGTTTGGTGTGAGTCAGACTCTATGTCATCATCTTCTCCCGGCTGCCATACTCTTGACTGGAGTAGTTTGGCTAAAGCTGCTTGGGGCGAATTGGGGTCCATCTCATCATTCCGGATGAGCCTGAACGGATTGTCTCGGTGCCAGAATCGTGTGTCGAGGTTGGAGCTACTAGGTTTTAATTCGTAATCGTCGGGCGGTGGGTCTGGGTCAGGGGCTTTGATGTATGTGATTTCGAAGGGGTCACTGGAATCATGCTCGGATTCGCTGGGAGTGGGGCCTGGTGCAGGGGTATAATCATAACGTGGTGTGCTGTGGCTGTCATCATTGCTGTCGCTGTCGCTGCTGGTTGAAGGAAGAGAGAGGCGGAGTCGTGCCTCTGGGGGTGGAGTTGACGATGTGTCTGAGGGCGGGCTGGACTGGCTGGGGGAGGGTAGGAATGCATCATCTGTGGACGGGGTGTGCTCGTCTGCTGCTGCGAGCGAGATGTGGTGTGAATGGTTGTTCTGCGAGCCATAAGCCTTAAGCTGGTTTATGTGAAACCACGCAGACTTGCCATTGGGATAGGTGAGCTTGTATACCGAGGGGCCGAAATTTTGTCCGAAATGGAGTACGGTCCAGAAAATTTGGGGGAAAGGAATGAACTGGGGTTGTATAGGGAAAGCATCACTTGCTGCCCGACTACAAACTCGGTGGCGTGTACCTTTTTGTCGAAACAAGCCTTGCTTTGTTTCCTCCTGGTCCCAAGTCTCACAGCTGCTGCGAGTTGGCTGCCTTTCTGTTCTCAATTAACTGCTGCACAGCATTTTCATGCGTGAGGGTGGTGACTGCAGGGCTGGCGAAATCCATTCCTAATAAATACTGTTCCTTTCATGGGGCGTCCGGTCATGAGGGTGTGGGGGGTGTATCCTGTGGACGTGGTACCGTGTTTCTTAAGAACATTAAAGCAAATGGGAGAACTGAATCCCAGGTGCTGTTGTTCTGTTGTACCATTTTCCTGAGAGTGGCTTTTAAAGTCCTATTCATCCTCTCTACAATGCCGCTTGACTGGGGGTGATAGGCTATGTGAAACCTTTGCCGAATTCCAAAAATTGTGAGGACGTTTTTCACTCCTCGTCTTTTAAAATGGGAGCCTTGATCGGACTCTATACTGCATGGTCGGCCCCATCTTGTAAAGATGTGCTGTGTTAGTATTTTAGCTGTTGTCTTGGCCGTATTCGTTCTCGATGGAAAAGCTTCCACCCATTTTGTGACGGTGTCGATGACCACCAACACATACTTATAACCATTTCTGCAGGGGGGTAAGGGTCCTATGTAGTCTATCTGCAAATTTGTCCAGGGGTCATTAACGCGGGTGTGACTAAGCTGAGCCTTTCTTGCATATCTGTCTGGATTGTTCTGGGCACAGAGCAAGCAATGTTCAATGTAGTGAGTAACATCGGCTTTTAAATCAGGCCAGCAGCAGAGAGGTCTGAGGTGGGTTAGGGTGGGTTTGATGCCTTGGTGTCCATGATTGTCATGGAACTGACAAATAATCTGGTTCCTGTCCTGGCTGGGAACTACATAAATGTCTTCTTTCAAAATCACACCGTCATGTGTGGTAATTGCGTTCTTAAACTTGTCATACGGGGCTGGGAAGGTTCCTTTTAAAACTTCCCTGCGTTTTTCATCTTCCTTCTGGGCTTTCGCTGGATCCTGAATGTTGGTCTGTGAGACCTGAACCGCGTGTACTGGAGTGCTCTCGGGGGGGTTCCAAAAGTAGCCATGCCTGGAACCTGCCTTCGCTAGGGCGCCTGCTTTAATGTTACCAGGAGGGGAAGAACAGCGATGACTGCGAACCTTAATTATGCCATATTTCCTATTTTTGGCTGTCTCTAGGATATGTCGAAGTAATGGGGCTGAGGGTAGGGGCTTTCCGTCCGTGGAAACAAATCCTCTAGTTTCCCACAGGGGTAGGAATTCCGTTAAACTATTACAGACATATAAACTGTCCAAATATATGTCTGCTGGGGTCGGAAACGAGTCAGGGTGGTCTACAATGTACGCTATGGCTGCCAGTTCTGCTGCCTGCGAGCCTAGATGTCCTGGTAACTTTAGTGAAATCTCATCAAGGGCGCGTCCCTGCATGTTCTCTACATAAATGCCGCAACCGGTGATTCTCTTTCCGTTCAAAACTGTGGAGGAGCCATCCACATAAATTTTCAGGGGTGCGCACGTGTCTGTGGGCTGGGGTCTCTGGGGTGTACTACCTGTTTTCCTGGGAGCTGACTTAGGTATAAATGGGCCTGTGTTGTGTTTTGTGGTGATGATCTCACACTCATGTGGGGTACCTGCATATTGCAAATTATCAGCTAGGGAAGTGTGGGTCTTGGTTCTTTTAACTGTAATGTCCCGTCCCTGTAAAAGAAAGGTCCAACGGGCTGCGCGGATTTGGCTGACTGTGCCATCTTTAAGTCGACCGTCTAATAATAGCTGTGTTGGGGTGTGTTCTGTGAGAATGGTGATGGGGTTGAGTCCTGTAATGTAGGCGCAGTACTGTACTGCCCAAAAAACTGCGAGCAGGTGCGTTTCGCAGGCAGAAAATCCTTGCTCGACAGGATCTAACACGCGTGAGGTGTATGCCACGGGGCATAATTGGTCATGGCATTCCTGGAGGAGTACAGCCGAAAGGGTTCGGTCGGTGCTTGCTACTTCGATTGCATATGGAGAAAGTGGATCTGGGACCAGCTGGGGCTGTGCTGAGGGCTCTTTTTAATGCATCCACGGCATCCGTGTGCTGTGGAAGCCATTCCCAAGGTGCCTGCTTCCTGAGAAGTTCGGATAGGGGCGCTGATTTTGTGGCGAAACCATCGATATGGTTTCGGCAGTAGCCAACCAGTCCTAAAAATGAACGGAGGGCTGTTACATTTGGAGCCACCTGAGTTGGCCACTTCCCGACTTAAAATGGAGAACAGCAAAGGCCGAAGGGAAATTCAGCCAACACAGGCAAAAACTAGCAGGTGCAAGTTTACTGTGTATTAGACTCTGCAGAAACCCAGACAGCATCGATACAAGCAGCCATCTGCATAGTAATGTAGCAGCCATCTACATAGTAATGAGCGATCCCCGTGAACAATCGAAACATTCTAAAGTAAACAAAGCCAAGCCAGACTCCTCGGCGCCAGCAGGAGCCAACACAAAAGAGGTTAACGGACACTCAAAGACCGCCCAACGATCAGGGAACTGCTCCAGCATTGGAGAAAACGAACCAAGCGATAGGAACGAAGTCCAATCACTTGGAGCCAGGTACGGGGACCGCCCCGAAGGGCGGGAAGCCCCTGGGGGACTATAAAGTAAAGCCCCCAAGTTCAAATCGTCCTTCTTGACAGGGTCACTCAGCAACGCAAAGCAACTCCTGAGAGTGAACTGCCCGGCGGCCTCCAAGAAAGTAAGTCTCAAGTCAACGCTCGCTACGAGATAGGCGCTCCTAGCTACTAGTCCATACCAGCTTTTGAATCCCGCAGACTCAGAACCCGAACGAAAGGCCATTTGTTCCCCTGACCTGGTGGGCCAGTCCGAAGCTAAGTATAGGCCTGTTAGTGATAGGAATAGCCTAGAAAGTAGAGTTTATGCATGAGCAATGATTTACTGTGTATAATAAATATGCTTTGATTTGAATCTTACTAATTGGTGTGTTGAGTTATTGATCATTACTTGAAGTTGAACCTCATGGTGGTATCATAAAGATACCTGGCGACTCTAGAGCAAAGGTTATAAAACAGAGCCAATTGAACCAACCAAAGACGAGACAAAGGTTGGTGGAATTGCGGATAGCGATGAGGACTGTCTGAGGATACAGCAGGATTTAGATTGTCTGGAGACTTGGGCGGAGAGATGGCAGATGGAGTTTAACCTGGACAAATGTGAGGTAATGCATTTTGGAAGGGCTAATGCAGGTAGGGAATATACAGTGAATGGTAGAACCCTCAAGAGTATTGAAAGTCAAAGAGATCTAGGAGTACAGGTCCACAGATCACTGAAAGGGGCTACCCACAGGTGGAGAAGGTAGTCAAGAAGGCATACGGCATGCTTGCCTTCATTGGCCGGGGCATTGAGTATAAGAATTGGCAAGTCATGTTGCAGCTGTATAGAACCTTAGTTAGGCCACACTTGGAGTATAGTGTTCAATTCTGGTCGCCACACTACCAGAAGGATGTGGAGGCTTTAGAGAGGGTGCAGAAGAGATTTACCAGAATGTTGCCTGGTATGGAGGGCATAAGCTATGAGGAGCGATTGAATAAACTCGGTTTGTTCTCACTGGAACGAAGGAGGTTGAGGGGCGACCTGATAGAGGTATACAAAATTATGAGGGGCATAGACAGAGTGGATAGTCAGAGGCTTTTCCCTAGGGTAGAGGGGTCAATTACTAGGGGGCATAGGTTTAAGGTGAGAGGGGCAAAGTTTAGAGTAGATGTACGAGGCAAGTTTTTTACGCAGAGGGTAGTGGGTGCCTGGAACTCACTACCGGAGGAGGTAGTGGAAGCAGGGACGATAGGGACATTTAAGGGGCATCTTGACAAATATATGAATAGGATGGGAATAGAAGGATACGGACCCAGGAAGTGTAGAAGATTGTAGTTTAGTCGGGCAGTATGGTCGGCACGGGCTTGGAGGGCCGAAGGGCCTGTTCCTGTGCTGTACATTTCTTTGTTCTTTGTTCTTTGTTTGTTCAAAAGTTAGCAACACATTATGCAGAAGGGGCAATTTGATGATCGAGTCAATTCTCTTATTTCATAGAATTTACAGTGCAGAAGGAGGCCATTCGGCCCATCGAGTCTGCACCGGCTCTTGGAAAGAGCACCCTACCCAAGATCCACACCTCCACCCAATCCCCATAACCCAGTACCCCACCCAACACTAAGGGCAATTCTGGACACTAAGGGCAATTTATCATGGCCAATCCACCTAACCTGCACATCTTTGGACTGTGGGAGGAAACCGGAGCACCCGGAGGAAACCCACGCACACACGGGGAGGATGTGCAGACTCCGCACAGACAGTGACCCAAGCCGGAATCGAACCTGGGACCCTGGAGCTACGAAGCAATTGTGCTATCCACAATGCTACCGTGCTGCCCTCTTTTGCTCGATCTCGCGTTTACCATGTGTGATTACTATACCCAAGTAAATCACTTTTTCCTGCAAAATTTGGGCCTTCTTGGGGTTGACTTTACATCCAATTTCTTTTAGGAGTGCTAGGAGTTCGGCGAGAAGCGAAATGTGCTCTCCCTTTGTGTCTGTCTGTAGTAGCAAGTCATCTACATACTGGACCAGGCAATCGGACCGGGAAAATTTTGCTAGTCCATTTGCCAGCTGTCGGGGGAAAATGGAGGGGGAGTTGTTTAAGCCTTGTGGAAGGCACGTCCACTGTAGCCATCTGGGATAGCCACTTCCCGATTACAAAATGGACACTTTGCAAAGACTGCAGGGAAAATGGACAATACTGAGAAAGCAAGCAGGTGCAGGATTTGTCTGTTGATTGGAGCCACAGCTCCCAGACAAGACCGAAACTGCAAAACCATTACGATACTAATGACCCATCCCCGGGGACAAAAGAGTAACATTCAAGTAAACGATAACCCGGCGCCAGAGGAGACCAGAACAAAGCAGGCCAACAGCCACCTAGGACACGCCCAGCCATCAGGGCACCCACCCCTCTATTGGAGGAAATCGATAGGAACGATTGGGAAACGGCCCAATTAATTGGGGCCAAGTTCAAGGCCCGCTCAAAAGCGCGCAAAGCCCCTTTTGGGTATAAGAAGGATCCCCCAAGAGAGAATCACTCTCTTGGCTCCGGCTCTCACAAAGGAGAGACCTGCCAAAGCTGCACCAGAACAAGTAAGTCCAAGGTCAACGCACGCTACGAGACAGACGCTCCTAGCTGTTATTCCGTACCAGTTCGACCCCAGCAGCCTCATAACCGAACAACGGCCATTATTCCTCTGACTGAGTGGGCGCCCGAAGCTAAGTATAGGCTTTAGCAGTAGTGATAGTTTAGTTTGTAGAGTTTTATGCATGAGTATATTTGACTGTGTGTGTAAATAAATGAGCATTGAGTTTGAACTTACTAACTGGTGTATCGAGTCTTTGATCAGTATTCGGTTTTGAACCTTGTGGCAGTATCGAGAGATACCTGGCGACTCTAGAGCAAACGTAATTAGAATTAAGGAAGGCGACCATATTGGCCGCCATCTTCAGAGTCAAATTAAGAGAAACCCAATTAGCAACACCACGTCTATTGTTGTCCCTGGAATGTAAAGGTGAATTTGTGCAGGCACGCTTTATCCAATGGAATGGACCAAAAGCCATTGCTAATGCCCCAAACCGAAAACATTTTTGACTGGAGTCCTTGTTTGAGCATGGTCTCGGGACTCGTGGCTATGGTGGGGGCTGCTACTGGGGTTACTTTGTTCAGTTCCCAGTAATCAATGGTCAGTCGCCATGATCCATCAGGTTTCCTGACGGGCCAAATTGGTGCGTTATTTGTGGAGGCTACTGATCGGAGTACGCCTTGATCAAGCAGACTCTCTATTACTTTGGAGATTTCTGCCTCTGCCTCTTGGGGAAAACCGTACTGCTTTTGGGGTCTGGGGTCAGGACCTGTAATGTTCACCAAGCCAGCTATTTTGCCACAGTCGTGCTTGTGCTGTGCAAATGTTGCTGCAGGACATCCCTAACCTGTTTGTCCTGACTAACGGCTCGAGGGTCGAACCAGAAGTCTCCTACTGAGCTAATTCTGTTTTCATAGTCTCCAACTGTGAGCGTGGTGGGGGTTCGTGCTGCCTTTGCGATTTTCCATACACATTTATTAACTGGATCAAAAGAGAGGTTGTGGGAGCTCATAAAATCGATTCCTAGGATGTGTTCAGCTGTCTGGGGTAGATCGACCAAAACCACGGGGTGTTTAGTTGTAATGTTCCCTATTTGTATCGCTATAGGGGCTGTAATGTGTCCTTGTTGTAAATGACCTGTAAAGCCGCTGAGTGTGATGGTGTCTGTTGTGGGCCATGTGTCTCGCTGGAGCATCGTGGAGGAATTGAGCGTGGTGCAGGACCCTCCTGTGTCCCAAAGAAATTCTGCGGGGTGTCCCCGGACTTTGCCTGCTACGACTGGTCTACCGGACTTGTCCCAAATGGTGTCGCAGACCCAAGTTGGGGAGCCCGAACACCGTCAGTCGGTGCCGTTCATGTCTGCGTTCTCTGAACGGGCGCTAACGCTATGGATTGGCTTTGCCCTATTCTTATTTAGGGTGCCTGTCTGTTGGTTTCTCTGCTGCTTTTGGGGGGCATGACATTCTCTTGCATAGTGTCCTAATTGTCCACAATTGTAACACTCCTGGGATTTTGGTTGCGGTGGGCTGTTCCTGCCCTCATTTACCCATGAGGGGTTCTGGTGCGCTTTAACTGGATTCATGTCTGCCTGCTCTTCCTCGGGTTTTGCAAATGTGATTTTGCCTTGGACAGATTGTTCCCAAGTGCGGGACAATCTCTTCAAAACCCATTTCTCGTTGTGGACCTCTTCTGAGGGGTCGTAATTTGCGCAAGCTCCCTGTCCTGCCTCTGTCGCATGAGAGACTAGGATTCAAGTCCATTTGGCCATATATCTGCGGACAAATGTGCGCGGGCTAACTCTCCAAATATCGCTGTAAAATGTATCCACAAGCGTCGGGTGCTCTGTCTTCTTTTGCCTACACTTGTTTAGGCCTTCTACGGGGTCTCCTCTGTTATAGCCAATTGCATCTAGGATCGCTGTGTGCATCTCTTGGAGTTTGCCCCCTCCTACATTCTGTGGGTCGGGAAGGGCTGCCACCTGAAGGGTCGAGGCTTAAAACTGTGAGCTTCACTTGCACTTTTTCGTCCAGGCCGTACATGGTAGCCTGCTGTTTAAGTCTAGCGAAAAACTGATGGGGGTCTGATGTGGGAAGGAACGGTGTAATCTTTCCACACGAGGCTTGGAATATAAAAGCAGGGATGTACTTCTGAAGCTTTATAAAGCATTAGTTAGGCCCCATTTAGAATACTGTGAGCAATTTTGGGCCCCACACCTCAGGAAGGACATACTGGCACTGGAGCGGGTCCAGCGGAGATTCACACGGATGATCCCAGGAATGGTAGGCCTAACATACGATGAACGTCTGAGGATCCTGGGATTATATTCATTGGAGTTTAGGAGGTTGAGGGGAGATCTAATAGAAACTTACAAGATAATGAATGGCTTAGATAGGGTGGATGTAGGGAAGTTGTTTCCATTAGCAGGGGAGACTAGGACCCGGGGGCACAGCCTTAGAATAAAAGGGAGTCACTTTAGAACAGAGAGGAGGAGAAATGTCTTCAGCCAGAGAGTGGTGGGTCTGTGGAATTCATTGCCACAGAGGGCGGTGGAGGCCGGGACGTTGAGTGTCTTTAAGACAGAAGTTGATAAATTCTTGATTTCTCAAGGAATTAAGGGCTATGGAGAGAGAGCGGGTAAATGGAGTTGAAATCAGCCATGATTGAATGGTGGAGTGGACTCGATGGGCCGAATGGCCTTACTTCCACTCCTGTGTCTTATGGTCTTATGGTGTCCCGTAATTGGGTCACGGTTAACGGGGTTGTATACAGGAAATCTGCGTTTCCTTCTGCTGCGGCACTGCGGTGTGTGGTTACAGGGTTCATGGGGGTGTGTCCTGCCTGTTCAGTCGGGGGTTGGGGTGCTTTTCTCTTTTGGGGTTTTTCTTGCGTACATGTTCCATGTACGTATCTGTGGACAGTTTCATTTAACTCCTGCCAATCGGGCCCGTTTTCCTGGTCTAACTGGGGTCCAAACGTACTTTGAAACCCATTCTGGACAGAAAGCAGAGATTGCAATTCTGCAATTTGCTTCCGGCATTTTGCGTGATCTTCTGAGCTCTGCCTTTGTTCCGTCGTGGAAGTGCGGAGCGCTCGTAGGGCTGCTTTCAAATCATTGCACTGTTTCTGCAATTTCTCTACCTGTTGTTCGGTTTCTTGTCTTACCAAGACCGCACGTTGCGTGTCCTGGTAGGCCTTATCATATTGGGTCTGAAAACTACTCAAATGGGTGAGACAAGACTGGTGTGCCCTTTTGGCATCATCCACCTCTCTGTCCCTCGCTGCTAACTGTTCTCTCAAATCTTTATTCTCCTTCTCAAACTCGCTCACATCTCCCTCACTATTTCTGTCTCTCTCCTCAATCTCTACGGAGCGTCCTAACGACCTCCTCTGTGGCTCGCAATTGCGCCAAGCAGGACACGATTGCCATCGGCTTGCAAGCTTTCCCCAAGCTCTTCTTATGAATCTCTGACAGGTTCTCCCACCAAGTATGTCCTATACTCCCGGGGCCATCCTTTCCCTTTGAGGTACTTTCTGATTTCCTCTTCCCATACGGGACACTGTCCTACTCTATTGATTGCTGCGACCTCGAATTCTTGGAGGTTCATAAGGCGTTCCTATGCCTTCATTGCCATTTTCTCTCTCTGGGTTCTCTACTGAATTTGGAACAGGGGGTGATAAAGTCGTGATGTAAACACGGGTACGGCTTACGTTATTTTCCGGCCTACAAAACTCCCGACAGTTTTACGCATCAAAATCTATCAGGTTTACATTATATCCCTGTTAGTATGCATGCATTAACACACTTCTGAATCTTGGAGGTTTGATCAGTATTGTTCTCACGCTTGTGGTTTTTCTGTTTCCAATTGGATTCCAATTCAAAGTTGGGTTCTCTCGGAGTGACTAGGCCACTTCTAAGTCGAGTCCCGTCAGAGGTCGCCAGTAAATGTTGCTAATTGTGTTTCTCTTTATTTGGCTCTGAATATGGCGGTCAATATGGTCGCCTTCCTTAATTCTAATTACGTTTGCTCTAGAGTCGCCAGGTATCTTTCGATACCGCCACAAGGTTCAAACCGAATACTGATCAAAGACTCGATACACCAGTTAGTTAGGTCAAGGTCAAATGCTTATTTATTTACACACACAGTTGAATATAATCATGCACAAATACTACAGACTAAACTATCACTACTGCTAAAGCCTATACTTAGCTTCGGGCGCCCACTCAGTCGGAGGAACAATGGCCGTTGTTCAGTTATGAGGCTGCTGGAGTGGATCTGGTATGGGATAACAGCTAAGGTCGTCTGTCTGGTAGCCTACGTTGACCTTGGACCTACTTGTTCTGGTGTAGCTTTCGGGCAGGTCTGACCTCAGTGAGAGCCAGAGCCAAGAGAGCGATTCTCTCTTGGGGGATCCTTCTTATACCCAAAGGGGCTTTGCGCGCTTTTGGGCAGGCCTTGAACTTGGCCCCAATTAATTGGGCCGTTTCTCAATCGTTCCTATCGATTTCCTCCAATAAAGGGGTGGGTGCCCTGATGGCTGGGCGTGTTATAGGTGGCTGTTGGCCTGCTTTGTTCTGGTCTCCTCTGGCGCCGGGGTGTCTGCCTTAGTATCGTTTACTTAAATGTTATTCTTTTGTCCCCGGAGATGGCCCATTAGTATGCTAATGGGTTTGCAGTTTTGGTCTTGTCTGGGAGCTGCGGCTTCAATCAACAGACAAACCCTGAACCTGCCTGTTTTCTCAGCATTGTCCATTTTCCCTGCAATCTTTGTAAAGTGTCCATTTTGTAATCGGGAAGTGGCCATCCCAAATGGCTACAACGCAAAATCATTGGGATGTGAACGAGTTCTGTTCAACTGCTTTTGTACCCAGCAAGCTGCTATTCTTCCTGTGTAAACCTAATAAAAGTTATATGATGCTGCCCATGGACGGTTTGCACATTCTCCCCATGTCTGCGTGGATTTCACTCCCACAACCCAAAGATGTGCAGGTTAGGTGGATTGGCCATGCTAAATTGCCCCTTAATTGGAAAAAAAATAATTGGGTACTCTAAATTTTAAAAAAGAGTTATTTGACTGCCAAATACTGATCCTGACATGAACTAACATTCACACTCCAGCACGTTCCAGCAGGATATGAGAGAATAGTAGTTGGGAGGATTTTGTTGTTAATCCGGGGCTTTGTGATCGGGCTGCAACAATGGTGGTATCTGAGATCAAGTAATCTAAGCATTGAACGGGGATTTCATCTAAGATCTGCCTTGTGTGTATAGCCCAGTTTTACAGGATATAATGTGTTTACTTATTGGGCAGTGTTCCGATGAATGCCAGATGGAGTTTAATTTGGATAATTGTGTGGTGATACATTTTGGTAGATCAAATCAGGGCAGAACCTACTCAGTTAAGGTAGGGAGTTGGGGAGAGTTACAGAACAAAGAGATCTAGGGGTATAGGTTCATCGCTCCTTGAAGGTGGAGTCGCAGGTGGACAGGGTGGTGAAGAAGGCATTCAGCATGCTAGGTTTTATTGGTCAGAATATTGAATACAGGAGTTGGGACATCTTGTTGAAGTTGTACAAGACATTGGTAAGACCACACATGGAATACTGTGTTCAGCTCTGGTCACCCTATTATAAGAAGGATATTATTGGGCAGCACGGTGGTGCCGTGGTTAGCACTGCTGCCGCACAGCGCCGAGGTCCCAGGTTCGATCCCAGTTCGGGGTCACTATCCGTGTGGAGTTTGCACATTCTCCCCGTGTTTGCATGGGTTTCACCCCCACAACCCAAAGATGTGCAGGGTAGGTGAATTGGCCACGCTAAATTGCCCCTTAATTGGAAAAAATTAATTGGGTACTCTTAAAAAAAATTTTAAAGGAAGGATACTGTTAAACTAGAAAGAATGCAGTAGAGATTTACAAGGATGCTACCGGGACTTGATGGTCTGAGTTATAAGGAGAGGCTGGATATGCTGGGACTTTTTTCCCTGGAGCGTAGGAAGCTTAGGGATGAACTTATCGAGGTCTATAAAATAATATGGAGCCTGGATAAGATGGATAGTCGACATCTTTTCCCAAAAGTAGAGGAGTCTAGGACTAGAGGCCAAAAGTCAAAAGGTGAGAGGGGAGAGAATCAAAAGAGACCAGAGGGGAAATTTGTTCACTCAGAGGGTGGTGAGCAGATGGAACGAGCTGCCAGAGGCAGTGGTAGAGGCGGGTACAATTTTGTCCTTTAAAAAACAGTTCGACAATTACTTGGGCAGGGTGGGTATAGAGGGAAATGGGCCAAATGCAGGCAAGTGGGACTAACATAGTGATAGAAGCTGGCATCAAGACTCCATGTAAGACCAGAAGACACAGGAGCAGAATTAGATCACGCGGCCCATCGAGTCTGCTCCGCCATTCAATCATGGCTGATATTTTCTCATCCCCATTCTCCTGCCTTCTCCCCCTAACCCCTGATCCTCTTATTAATCAAGAACCTATCTGTCTCTGTCTTAAAGACACTCAGTGATTTGGCCTCCACAGTCTTCTGCGGCAAAGAGTTCCACAGATTCACCACCCTCTGGCTGAAGAAATTCCTCCTCATCTCTGTTTTAAAGGATGGTCCCTTTGGTCTGAGATTGTGTCCTCTGGTTCTAGTTTCTCCGACAAGTGGAAACATCCTGATGCACTATCAATTACGACGAGACGAGACTAGAGAGTAATCGAGGCTTTATTAAGCAGAGATGTGTTGCCTCCTGCAGCTGCTACCGAAATGGCAGCAGCTCGGTGAGCACACACATTTATACTCCGCCTACTGAAATTAAATGAAATGAAAATCACTTATTGTCACAAGTAGGCTTCAAATGAAGTTACTGTGAAAAGCCCCTAGTCGCCACATTCCGGCGCCTGTTCGGAGCGGCTGGTACGAGAATTGAACCGTGCTGCTGGCCTGCCTTGATCTACTTTAAAAGCCAGCGATTTAGCCCAATGTGCTAAACCAGCCCCTGGGCAGAACCAGCAGGCAGGGATCTACCCCCGTACTTGTAGTACAGAAGCCTTACCGTATTACATCAAATACACGTATTATACAAACAGTGTTGACTACCACATTCACCCCTTTTTAAAAAAGAGTCCAGCGGGGGTGGTGGAAAACTATTTACAGGTTGTGAGAATTTTTAAAGTGTACAGTTTGGTGGAAGTTTATAAATTTAGCCGGTCGGGTGCCTTGATCCTCCGCTGTGAGCGCCGCAGTCCCGGTGGTGATGCAGGCGCCGGCTTGGTCACCTGTGACTCCGGGAGCGTGTAGTCCTCATCTTCATCCCCGGGTGGAACCAATGGGAGGACGGATCATCCTGGGGCGGGGTCTGTAGTGAGGTGCACTGTGGGGAGGATGGGTGGTGCTGGGGCAATCGGGGGGGGGGGGGGAACCAGCTGGTGCCAGGTCCCTGAGGGAGACTGTGGCTTGGCGGCCATCGGGGTACGCCACGTAGGCGTACTGCGGGTTCGCATGCAGCAGCTGTACCCTTTCGACAAACGGGTCCGTCTTGTGTAGCCGCACGTGCTTGCGGAGGAGGACGGGTCCTGGAGCTGCCAGCCATGTTTCGAGCGAAACCCCGGAGGTGGACTTCCTAGAGAAGGCAAGGAGACATTTTTGGGGGGTTTCATTAGTCACAGTGCAAAGTAGCGATCGGATGGAGTGGAGCGTTTCGGGGAGGACCTCTTGCCAGGGGGAGACCGGGAGATTTTTAGACCATAGGGCCAACAGGACGGCCTTCCAGACCGTCCCATTCTCCCTCTCCACCTCTCCGTTTCCCCGGGGGTTGTAGCTAGTCGTCCTGCTCGAGGTAATGCCCTTGCTGAGTGGGGACTGAAGCAGCTCACCACTCATAAAGGAGGATCCCCGGTTGCTGTGGACGTAAGCGGGGAAACCGAACAGGGTGAAGGTGCTATTGAGGGCTTTGATGACTGTGGCAGACGTCATATCGGGGCATGGGATGGCGAAGGGGAATCTGGAGTATTCATAGACCACGTTCAGGAAGTACGTGTTTCGGTTGGAGAAGGGGAGGGGCCCTTTGAAGTCCATGCTGAGGCGCTCAAAGGGACGGGAGGCCTTCACCAGGTGCGCTCGGCCTGGCCGGTAGAAGTGCAGTTTGCACTCCGCGCAGACCTGGCAGTCTTTGGTGACTGTCCTGACTTCCGCAATGGAGTAGGGTAGGTTGCGGGCCTTTATGAAGTGAAAGAACCGGGTGACCCCTGGGTGACAAAGACCATCGTGTAGGGCCCGGAGTCGGTCCACTTGTGTGCTGGCACATGTACCTCGGGATAGGACACGGGGGGGCTCGTTGAGCTTGCCGGGGCGATACAAAATCTCATAATTGTAGGTGGAGAGCTTGATCCTCCACCTTAAGATTTTATCATTTTTGATCTTGCCCTGCTGTGTATTATTGAACATGAAGGCAACCGACCGTTGGTCAGTGAGGAGAGTGAATCTCCTGCCGGCCAGGTAATGCCTCCTATGCCGCACAGCTTCTACGATGTCTTGGGCCTCTTTTTTGACAGAGGAGTGCCGAATTTCAGAGACATGGAGGGTGCGGGAAAAGAATGCCACGGGTCTGCCTGCCTGGTTAAGAGTGGCGGCCAGAGCGACGCCCGATGCATCGCTCTCGACTTGAAAGGGGAGGGTCTCGTTGACCGCGTGCACCGCGATGTCAGCCTTGATACAGTTGAAGGCCTGGTGGGCCTCAGCCGTCAGGGGGAAAATTGTGGAGTGGATGAGTGGGCGGGCCGCATAGTTAGGGACCCACTGGGCATAATCGGAGAAGAACCCAGGCATTGTTTGAAGGCCTTGGGGCAGTGGGGGAAGGGGAGTTCCATGAGGGGGCACATGCGGTCGGGGTCGGGCCCTAGACCTCCATTTTGCACCACATAGCCAAGGATGGCTAAGCGGTTGGTGCTGAACACGCACTTCTCCTTGTTATACGTGAGGTTCAGGAGTTTGGCGGTGTGGAGAAATTTGAAAAGGTTAACGTTGTGGTCCTGCTGATCGTGGCCCCAGATGGTGACGTTATCTAGGTACGGGAAGGTGGCCCGCAGTTCGTACCGGTCAACCATTCGGTCCCTCTCCCGTTGGAAGACCGAGACCCCATTAGTGACGCCGAAGGGAATCCTAAGGAAGTGGTAAAGGCGGTGGTCTGCCTCGAACGCCGTACATTGCCGGTCTGCCTTGCGGATGGGGAGCTGGTGGTAGGCAGATTTTAGGTCCACTGCAGAGAAGACCCGGTACTGTGCAATCTGATTGACCATAAAAGATATGCGTGGGAGGGGGTACGTGTTGAGCTGCGTGTACCGATTGATGGTCTGACTAGTCAACAACCATCCTGTGTTTCTCCCCAGTCTTTAGAACTACCACTTGGGCTCTCCAGGGGCTGTTGCTGGCCTCGATAATGCCTTCCCGCAGTAGCTGCTGGACCTCCGACCTGTCCAGGGCACTGTACTGTCTGCTCCTGGTGGCGACGGGTTTGCAATCCGGGGTGAGGTTTGCAAACAGGGAAGGTGGGTCGACCTTAAGGGTCGTGAGGCCGCATACGGTGAGGGGTGGTAGGGGTCCGCCGAATTTTAGAGTTAGACTTTGGAGGTTGCGCTGGAAGTCCAGGCCGAGTACCAAGGCAGCGCAGAGGTTGGGGAGGACGTAGAGCCGGATGTTGCTGAACTCTACGCCCAGGACGGTGAGGGTGGCGATGCAGTACCCCCGGATTTCCACGCAGTGGGATCCGGAGGCCATTTGTACCGCGAGGGAGCAGCGCCTTACTGTAAAGGAGTGGATAAAGCTCTCCGTGCTCCCGGAGTCGAGAAGGCAAGGTGTCTTGTGACCATCGACTTTCATCATCGTCGTCACGGTCGCGAGGTTGTGCGGCCGGGACTGGTCGAGCGTGATGGAGGCGAGCTGCGGCTGATGTTGGTGGGCCCCGGGCTGGTCGGCAGCGGTGTCGGGCAACTGTGCCTTCAGTTCCTTCTTCCAGATCATTGATGTATATTGTGGGGGCAGCATGGTGGCACAGTGGTTAGCATTGCTGCCGCCGGCGCTGAGGACCCGGGTTCGAATCCCGGCCCTGGGTCACTGTCCGTGTGGAATTTGCACATTCTCCCCGTGTCTGCGTGGGTTTCAACTCCACAACCCAAAGATGTGCAGGTTAGGTGGATTGGCCACACTAAATTGCCCTTTAATTGGAAAAAAATAATTGGGTACACTAAATTTAAAAAAATTTTAAATAAAAAAATTATTGTATGTTGTGAAAAGCTGTGGTCCCAGCACAGACCCCTGAGGCACACCACTACTCACCAGCTGCCATCCTGAAAAAAAACCTTTATCCCCACTCTCTGCCTTCTGCCAGTCAGCCAATCCTCTATGTGACCTTCCTATGGAATGCGACAACCGTAACTATCTTCATGAAGTGGAGATGCCGGCGTTGGATTGGGGTGAGCACCGTAAGAAGTCTTACAACACCAGATTAAAGTTCAACAGGTTTGTTTCGAATCACTGCCTTGAGTGCCTCCCATAGTATGGTGTCTGAGACCTCACCTGTATCATTTAGTTCCACATACACCCGGCTGGCGGCCCCCATCCGTTCTGACACCTCCTCATTCACGAGCAATCCTACGTCCAGCCTGCACTACGGGTGCTCCCCACCCCCCCCCCCCCCCCCACATACACTTGCAAGCCCACCCAATGCGGCGTGTGGTCTGAAACCACGATCGGCGAGTACCCTGAGTCGACCACCCCAGCCAATAACGTCTTACCCACCTCAAAGATATCAATCCACGAGTACACCCTGTGCACATGGGAGAAGTATGAAAACTGCTTCGGTCTCTGCCTCCCAAATCTCCATGGGTCCACCTCCCCATGCTTTCCATGAACCCCTTCAGCTCCTTCGCCACCGCCGACACCCTCCCCAATCTTGGGCTCGACCAGTCCAACCCTAGATTAATGGCCGTGTTAAAGTGCCCCCACCCCATAATTAATTGGTGCGAGTCCAGATCCGGGATCTTCCCAGCACTTGTCTCAGGAACTCCACATGGTCCCAATTTGGGGCATAAACATTTACCAGGACCACTGGCATCCTCTCCAGCTTCCCACTCACCATCACAAACCTTCCCGCCTGAATCTGCTACTATATTCCCCACCTCAAATGCCACACATTTATTTACAAGCACCGCTACCCCCTGCGTCTTCATATCTAATCCCAAATGGAAGACTTGCCCTACCTACCCTTTCCTTAGCCTTGTCTGATCCTCAATCTTCAAATGCATTTCTTGTAAAAAGGCCATATCCTCCTTCAAACTCCTCAGGTGTACGAAAACACATGACCATTTTACTGGCCCATTGAGTCCGTTTACGTTCCATGTGATCAACATGATCGGAGGGCACCCTGTCGCCCTCCCCTGCCGACCAACCAGACCCTTTCTTAGGCCAGCCCCCGGCCCATGCCACACGTTCCTCCAGGCCCACCCTCAGATGTCCACCATCACCACTCACTCCCATGCTTCGCTACAGCAACAACACCTTTGTGAACAGCGCCCCCTCCCCCTTCCCTTAAACAAAACAACTACCCCATTCCCCTCTACTACACTAACCACCTGGTCACCCCCCACTGTGCTCCCATTAACTAGCCCGCTCAGCTAGCCTGGCAGCCCGTGCCCAATATGCCTAAACCTACTACCCCCCCGCTGATTCCCCTCCCCACTCTCGCGCACCTCACAACCAACAATGCAACAAGAAAAAAAAGGTGCACTCACCCTCAATCACAACAAAACATCTCAAAGGAGAAAAATTCTCCAACAACCGATGAGACAAAAGATACAGAAAAAAACAGAAAAAGCACCCATCTCCTGACCCCTCCTCCACAGTTCAATGTCCTTCTTCTCCTGCCAATCCATTGTCTTTTAAAACCTCCATCGTCTCCTCTGGTGTTCCAAATTAATGTTCTTGACTGTTAAAAGTCACCCAAATGTGAGCCAGGTACTGTTATATTACTCTTTTGGTAATATATCTTGTTACTCTTTGCTTCTTATCCAGAATGGTCTGATTGTGTTGTCATGATATTCAGGTGAACACATAGCACATACATACATATATAATTATGGACAGATCAACGGACCAATCAACACACACAACACGACAGCCAATCACGGACAAGAGCATACACAGTACAAAACAGGGAACACAACACTTCCTGGGCACTCGAGCAGGAGGGGGCTCAGGGCACAGACCTCATTGCCAGCCACTCAGACATTCACCATGTGCTGAGTACCAGAGTTTACTATGTTAATAGTTGATTGAAATAAAACTGCGTTGTACCATTCGCAACCGTGTTGGTTCGTCTGTGTATCAGAGTACCCAACACTTCAGGTGTGAATCTGAAGAAACCGTGGGCGCGATTCTCCGCTCCCGCGCCGGTTGGGAGAATCGCCTGGCGCGCCAATTTTCCCCGTGACGCCGGTCCGACGCCCTCCCGCGATTCACCCAAGCGGCGAGAACGTTCCCATCGAGTTCTGCATGGCGCAGGCCGGAGAATCGCCCAGGACACCCAAAATGGTGATTCTCCGCTACACCCGCTATTCTCCGGCCCAGATGGGCCGAGTGGCCTGCCTAAAACGACGGCTTTCCACCTGCGCCATCCACACCTGGTCGCTGCCGGCGGGAATAGCACGGGAACGGTGGGGAGGGGGCGGCCTGTGGGGGGGCGAGGGGGGTTCTTTCACCGGGGTAGGACTCAAAAGGGGTCTGGCCCGCGATCGGTGCCCACCGATCGGCGCGCCATCCTCTCTGAAGGAGGACCTCCTTTTCCTCCACTGCCCCGCAAGGTCGATCCACCATCTTCTTGTGGGGCGGCCGCGGGGAGGACGGCAACCGCGCATGCGCGGATGATGTCATTTACGCGGCACCGCCTTTACGCGGCGCCAAGGCCTGGCGCGTGTAAATGACGCGGCGCCGCTCCCAGCCCCCCGAGGGCAGGAGAATCGGGGTCCGGGAACGGCCTCCGACGCCGGAGTAAAACATTCCGGTTTTCACTCCGGTGTCGGCACTTAGTCTCCAGATGGGAGAATTGCGCCCCATGAGTCTTCAACTTAGCAAACTAATTTATTAAGTAACGATTGATTAATATTGAGTTTGCACACTCCACAGAACTATAACTAGTAATCAAGTAATTTATATTAAAATATTAACCTAATTCAAACTACACGTACTAAATTATGCTGTGATCTATCTACCTTACATCTACTGTCTAGTCACTCCTGGTTGGAAGAGAGACCAAGATCCTCTAGGTGTTTTTCTTCGTCACGTTGATCTTTTTCGTGGACGAGGAAGTGACGATGATGTTTTCATAGTTCTTTGCATGTCATCACTACTTTGATTGTTGGTTAGCGTATCTTGAAAGACTGTTTCATTGAGTTGCAGGTCTGGAAATATTTTCGTGTTTTAATTTTCTGAAGTGCTCTACGATTTCTACGTACGATGTTTCCTTCAGCTGTCTTGAATATGTATGAACGTGGTGCTGCTTGTCTTATGATTCTGGCAGGAGCAGACCAACCTCCATCAGGTACCTTAATCCCGATGGTGTCATCTGGGAGTAATGAGTCCAGATTGGTAGCATGCATGTTATAGTACATTCTTTGACGATTACGTTGCTGTTTCATTTTCTGTATCACTGGCAGATGATCTGGATTTGGAAGTTGTATCGATGATAATGTTGTTCTCAGATCACGATTCATGAGCATTTGTGCCGGTGACAGTCCTGTTGATAAAGGAGTTGCTCTGTAGGATAACAGCACCAAATGGATGTCTGATGCAGAATCCAAAGCTTTATTTATGAGTTGTTTTATGATGCGTACTCCTTTTTCTACCTTTCCGTTCAACTGTGTGTAATGTGGACACTTTTAAAATAAATTTAGAGTACCCAATTCATTTTTTCGAATTAAGGGGCAATTTAGTGCGGCCAATCCACCTACTCTGCACATCCTTGTGATGTGGGGGCGAAACACACGCAAACACGGGGAGAATGTGCAAGCTCCACATGGACAGTGACCCAGAGCCGGGATCGAACCTGGGACCTCGGCGTCGTGGGGCAGCAATGCTAACCACTGCGCCACCGTGCTGCCCTGGGTAATGTGGACTTGATATGATGTGTTTAAAATTGTAGAGTCTGACTTCCGGGTGCGGCGATGACCAGCTGAGTCGCACGTTTCGGCAGCTCCCTGTGAAACGGACTTTTGGGCTCTTGATAGGAGCCCCAACGGCAATTTTGACGGCTAAAAACACTGTGCGGTAAACCAGAAGGGAATCCCCCCTGGATACGGATGGAAAAAGGAGGAGAAAGTGGCCGGATTGCAGTGGATCCTTTAGAACAGCGGCAAGGAAGGCAAGCAAAAACCAAGATGGCGTCGGAAGGTGGCAGTTTAACATGGGGCCCTGAACAACAAGAGTTCTTGAAATGCTGTGTGGAAGAGATCAAAAAGGAAATGAAGAAAGAGCTGTTGGCCCCGATACTACAGGCGATCGAAGGGCTAAAGGAGGAACAAAAGACCCAGGAGCGGGAGCTTCGGGTCGTGAAGGCAAAGGCAGCCGAGAATGAGGACGATATACAGGGCCTGGTGGTGAAGACGGAGACGCAGGAGGCACATCAGAAACGATGTGTGGAAAGGTTGGAGGCACTGGAAAACAACGCAAGGAGGAACAACCTGAGGATTCTTGGTCTTCCTGAAGGTGTGGAGGGAGCGGACGTCGGGGCATATATGAGCACGATGCTGCACTCGTTAATGGGAGCGGAGGCCCCGGCGGGTCCGTTGGAGGTGGAGGGAGCATACCGAGTGATGGCGCGAGGACCGGGAGCAGGAGAAATGACCAGAGCCATAGTGGTGAGATTCCTCCGTTTTAAGGATAGAGAAATGGTCCTTAGATGGGCGAAGAAAACTCGGAGCAGTAAATGGGAGCACGCGGTGATCCGCGTTTATCAAGACTGGAGTGCGGAGGTGGCGAGAAGGAGGGCGAGCTTTAATCGGGCCAAGGCGGTGCTTCATAAAAAGAAGATAAAATTTGGAATGCTGCAACCGGCAAGACTGTGGGTCACATATCGAGGGAGGCACCACTACTTTGAGACGGCGGATGAAGCGTGGACTTTTATTGTGGAAGAAAAACTGAAATGAGCGGGTTATTAAAAAGAACGTTCGAACAAAGTGGTGGGGCGAATGTGGGGGGCAAAGTGGGGTTTTATGTACTAATCCTGCGATGTGGTAACTTTTCTCTCTCCCACAGGTGGTGATGGGGGGAGGAGGGGAGGTGGAGGAGATGGGGCGTTGGCCATTGGGGGCGGGGCCAAGGGAGAAGCGCGGGCTTGGTTCCCGCGCTATGATAATCATGGCGGGAATAGAGAAGCAGGAAGGAGGGGGCGTCGCACGGTGCGAGCCGAGGTCACGGGGGGAAGCCGAGGTCAGCCAGAGTTTGCTGACTTCTGGGAGCAACATGGGGGGAGTAATTACGCTTGCGGGGGATCTAGCGGGGGGGGTGGGAGGGGGGAATTACTGGGTTGCTGCTGCTGGGGAGAGGGGGGAGCTGGTATGGGAGAGGATGGGCGGGGGGGGCACCGCCTGGGGGAGATACAGCTGCGTGGGAACCGGGTGAGGAGCTGGAAAAAGGTGATGGCTAATCGACAAGGGGGGGGGGTAGGAAGCCCCCCAACTCGGCTGATCACGTGGAACGTGAGAGGGCTGAACGGGCCGATAAAGAGGGCACGGGTACTCGCACACCTTAAGAAACTTAAGGCAGATGTGGTTATGTTACAGGAAACGCACCTGAAACTGATACACCAGGTTAGGCTACGCAAAGGATGGGTGGGGCAGGTGTTCCATTCGGGGCTAGATGCGAAAAACAGGGGGGTGGCTATATTAGTGGGGAAGCGGGTAATGTTCGAGGCAAAGACTATAGTGGCGGATAACGGGGGCAGATACGTGATGATGAGTGGCAAACTACAGGGGGAGACGGTGGTTTTGGTAAACGTATATGCCCCGAACTGGGATGATGCCAATTTTATGAGGCGGATGCTAGGACGCATTCCGGACCTAGAGATGGGAAAGCTGATAATGGGGGGAGATTTTAATACGGTGTTGGAACCAGGGCTGGATAGGTCGAAGTCCAGGACTGGAAGGAGGCCGGCAGCAGCCAAGGTACTTAAAGATTTTATGGAGCAGATGGGAGGTGTAGACCCGTGGAAATTTAGCAGACCTAGGGGTAAGGAGTTCTCGTTTTTCTCCTATGTCCATAAAGTCTACTCGCGAATAGACTTTTTTGTGCTGGGTAGGGCATTGATCCCGAAGGTGAGGGGAACGGAGTATACGGCTATAGCCATTTCGGATCACGCTCCACACTGGGTGGACTTGGAGATAGGGGAGGAAACAGGAGGGTGCCCACCCTGGAGAATGGACATGGGACTAATGGCAGATGAGGGTGTGTGTCTAAGGGTGAGGGGGTGCATTGAAAAGTACTTGGAACTCAATGATAATGGGGAGGTCCAGGTGGGAGTGGTCTGGGAGGCGTTGAAGGCGGTGGTTAGAGGGGAGCTGATATCAATAAGGGCACATAAAGGGAAGCAGGAGAGTAAGGAACGG
Organism: Scyliorhinus torazame; assembly: GCF_047496885.1. Classification (NCBI taxonomy): domain Eukaryota; kingdom Metazoa; phylum Chordata; class Chondrichthyes; order Carcharhiniformes; family Scyliorhinidae; genus Scyliorhinus; species Scyliorhinus torazame. The sequence continues at coordinate 86,275,545 of NC_092707.1, forward strand.
GAGCGGTTGCTGCAAGAACTTTTGAGGGTGGACAGACAATATGCGGAAGCACCGGAGGAGGGACTGTACAGGGAAAGGCAAAGGCTACATGTAGAATTTGACTTGCTGACTACAGGCACTGCAGAGGCACAATGGAGGAAGGCACAGGGTGTACAGTACGAATATGGGGAGAAGGCGAGCAGGTTGCTGGCACACCAATTGAGGAAAAGGGGAGCAGCGAGGGAAATAGGGGGAGTGAGGGATGAGGAAGGAGAGATGGAGCGGGGAGCGGAGAGAGTGAATGGAGTGTTCAAGACATTTTATAAAAAATTATATGAAGCTCAACCCCCGGATGGGAGGGAGAGAATGATGGGCTTCTTGGATCGGCTGGAATTTCCCAAGGTGGAAGAGCAGGAAAGGGTGGGACTGGGAGCACAGATCGAGGTAGAAGAAGTGGTGAAAGGAATTAGGAGCATGCAGGCGGGAAAGGCCCCGGGACCGGATGGATTCCCAGTCGAATTCTATAGAAAATATGTGGACTTGCTCGCCCCGGTACTGACGAGGACCTTTAATGAGGCAAAGGAAAGGGGACAACTGCCCACGACTATGTCTGAAGCAACGATATCGCTTCTCTTAAAGAAGGAAAAGGACCCGCTACAATGCGGGTCCTATAGACCTATTTCCCTCCTAAATGTAGATGCCAAGGTCCTGGCCAAGGTAATGCCAATGAGAATAGAGGAATGTGTCCCGGGGGTGGTCCACGAGGACCAAACTGGGTTTGTGAAGGGGAGACAGCTGAACACGAATATACGGAGGTTGTTAGGGGTAATGATGATGGCCCCACCAGAGGGAGAAACGGAGATAGTAGTGGCGATGGATGCCGAGAAAGCATTTGATAGAGTGGAGTGGGATTATTTGTGGGAGGTGTTGAGGAGATTTGGTTTTGGAGAGGGGTATGTTAGATGGGTGCAGCTGTTGTATAGGGCCCCGGTGGCGAGCGTGGTCACGAATGGACGGGGATCTGCATATTTTCGGCTCCATAGAGGGACAAGGCAGGGATGCCCTCTGTCCCCATTATTGTTTGCACTGGCGATTGAGCCCCTGGCGATAGCGTTGAGGGGTTCCAAGAAGTGGAGGGGAGTACTTAGGGGAGGAGAAGAGCACCGGGTATCTTTGTATGCGGACGATTTGCTACTATACGTGGCGGACCCGGCGGAGGGGATGCCAGAAATAATGCGGATACTTGGGGAGTTTGGGGATTTTTCAGGGTATAAATTGAACATGGGGAAAAGTGAGTTGTTTGTGGTGCATCCAGGGGAGCAGAGTAGAGAAATAGAGGACCTACCGTTGAGGAAGGTAACAAGGGACTTTCGTTACCTGGGGATCCAGATAGCTAAGAATTGGGGCACATTGCATAGGTTAAATTTAACGCGGTTGGTGGAACAGATGGAGGAGGATTTCAAGAGATGGGATATGGTATCCCTGTCAATGGCAGGGAGGGTGCAGGCGGTTAAGATGGTGGTCCTCCCGAGATTCCTCTTTGTGTTTCAGTGCCTCCCGGTGGTGATCACGAAGGCTTTTTTTAAAAGGATTGAAAAGAGCATCATGGGTTTTGTGTGGGCCGGGAAGACCCCGAGAGTGAGGAAGGGATTCTTACAGCGTAGCAGGGATAGGGGGGTGATGCGCTAAGCATCAAGAACCACAAAGACATGTGAGACTTTAACTCAGGCTTTAATATACTACATGGGAGGCTTACCCGACACAGACGACCCCAGAAAGAATGGGGGCTGTCCCAGAAGAGGTTCTTATACTGACTCCCGAGGGAGTGGCTAAGGCGGAGCTCTCCGTGGCCAGGTCGGGTTACCTACCAGTGACCGAACCTCTGCAGAGTTACAGTACAATACACAGTATAACAGGGCCACGTTACGCACAACTATTATATACTATGTACAATGGTAGGGAGGTACAGTGGTGTATCACCACAGGGGGGGCTGGCACTACCGAGCCTAAGTGAGTATTATTGGGCCGCTAATATTTCAATGGTGAGTAAGTGGATGGGAGAGGAGGAGGGAGCGGCGTGGAAGAGATTAGAGAGGGCGTCCTGTAGGGGGACTAGCCTACAGGCTATGGTGACAGCCCCATTGCCGTTCTCACCGAGGAACTACACCACAAGCCCGGTGGTGGTGGCTACACTGAAGATTTGGGGACAGTGGAGACGGCATAGGGGAAAGACTGGAGCCTTGGGGGGGGTCCCCGATAAGAAACAATCATAGGTTTGCCCCGGGGGGAATGGATGGGGAATATGGAATGTGGCAAAGAGCAGGAATAACGCAACTGAAAGATCTGTTTGTGGATGGGAAGTTCGCGAGTCTGGGAGCGCTGACCGAGAAATATGGGTTGCCCCAAGGGAATGCATTCAGGTATATGCAACTGAGGGCTTTTGCGAGGCAACAGGTGAGGGAATTCCCGCAGCTCCCGACACAAGAGGTGCAGGACAGAGTGATCTCAAAGACATGGGTGGGGGATGGTAAGGTGTCAGATATATATAGGGAAATGAGGGACGAAGGGGAGACTATGGTAGATGAACTAAAAGGGAAATGGGAAGAAGAGCTGGGGGAGGAGATCGAGGAGGGGCTGTGGGCAGATGCCCTAAGCAGGGTAAACTCGTCGTCCTCGTGTGCCAGGCTAAGCCTGATTCAGTTTAAGGTATTACACAGGGCACATATGACTGGAGCACGGCTCAGTAAATTTTTTGGGGTGGAGGATAGGTGTGCGAGGTGCTCGAGAAGCCCAGCGAATCATACCCATATGTTTTGGTCATGCCCGGTACTACAGAGGTTTTGGATGGGGGTGACAAAGGTGCTTTCAAAAGTAGTAGGAGTCCGGGTCGAACCAAGCTGGGGGTTGGCTATATTTGGGGTTGCACAAGAGCCGGGAGTGCAGGAGGCGGGAGAGGCCGATGTTTTGGCCTTTGCGTCCCTAGTAGCCCGGCGCAGGATATTGCTAATGTGGAAAGAAGCCAAGCCCCCGGGGGTGGAGACCTGGATAAATGACATGGCGGGGTTTATGAAGCTAGAGCGGATTAAGTTCGTCCTAAGGGGGTCGGCTCAAGGGTTCACCAGGCGGTGGCAACCGTTCGTCGAATACCTCGCAGAAAGATAGACGGAATGGGAAAAAGGAGGCAGCAGCAGCAGCCCAGGATCGGGGGGGGGGGGGGGGGGGGGGGGGGGGAGGAACCAGAAGGACTCTCAGGGTTGTTAATATATACTGTATAGTTTGTATAGGTCGTTGCTACAGATAATTATATATTGGACTGTTAAATTATATTTTTGGAGAGTGTTACTTGTGACAAGGCAGTTGCCAATTAGGGCTAGTTTTCATTTTTGTTATTTATTATTTACTTATTTTTTTGTTTATAAAATAGGTCATTGTTATTTGTGTTGTTATAATATTGTGTAAAGGATGCACAATGTACTGTGTTGGTTAACCAAAAATTTTCAATAAAATATTTAATAAAAAAAAAAAATTGTAGAGTCTTGAAAACTCGGCCCAGTCATTGCTGTTGAAACATGGTCTATTGTCTGACATGACAGTGGTAGGTATTCCATGTCTGGAGAAGGTTTCTTTGCTTGCTTTTATTCCAGATTTGGATGTCAGATCAGCTAACTTCAATACCTCCAGATAATTCGAGTGATTGTCGATAATAAGCACGTAGTCACAACCATTTGAATGAAATAGGTCTATACCTACTTTGGCCCAAGGAGAGGTTTCCAACTCATGTTGCCATAGAGTCTCCTTGCACTGCACAGGCAAAACTTCTGACACGTCTCATATCCAAGTCCCATGTCAGTGATGTCCCGATTTATACCTGGCCAGTGTACTGCTTGTTTAGCCCTTCTCTTACACTTCTCAATTCCAAGGTGACCCCCATGAATCTCACTGAGTATCATGGGTCTGAGACGCAGCGGTATGACTATCCGGTCAAGTCGAAGAGGTAGACCATCCACGATCGTTAAATCTGCTTGAACGTTTCTAAATTGAGGCCATCCATTATTGATATGGTGTATGACGCATTGCAGCATAGCATCCTTCTTTGTCTCCTCTCGGATAAGGTTGATCTTTTCATCTGAGACCGGAAGATTGTCTGCACACAGCTGTACTTGAGATTCAACATATTGTATGAACTCAAATCGTTCACTTTATGAAGTGATGGAGCGTGATAACGCATCTGCTATGATCAGATCTTTTCCTGGTGAATGGATGAGGTCAAAGTCGTATCTTCTGAGCTTCATCAAAATTCTTTGGAGTCGTGGAGTCATGTCGATGAGATCCTTCTGTATAATATGAATCAACAGTCAGTGATCCGTTTCTACAGTGAAAGTGGGGAGTTCATTGACATAGCATGGAACTTCAATATGCCGGTTAGTAGGCCCAGACATTCTTTTTCTATTTGAGCATATCGACATTCTGTTGGTGTCGTCGCTCTGGATGCATATGCAACAGGAACCCAAGACGAACTGTCTTCTTTCTGCAACAACACTGCTCTATTGCGTCCTGACTCGCATCAGTCGAAATTTCTGTCTCCCTGTTTGGATCAAAAAATGCCAATATTGGCATAGTTGTGATTTGAAATCAAGACACACTTTTTGATGATCACTTGTCCAGTCGAAAGAGACCGATTTCTTGATTAAGTTTCTGAGAGCTGGGGCGAGATTCTCCGACCCCCCGCCGGGTTGGAGAATCGCCGGGGGCTGGCGTGAATCCCACCCCCGCCGGTTGCCGAATTCTCCACCACCGAATATTCGGCGGGGGGTGGAATCGCGCAGCGCCGGTTGGCGGGCCACCCCCCCCCGATTCTCCGGCCCGGATGGGCCGAAGCCCCACCGCTAAAATGCCTGTCCCGCCGGCGTAGATGAAACCACCTACCTTACCGGCGGGGGTGCCCCCACGGTGGCCTGGCCCGCGATCGGGGCCCACCGATCCGCGGGCGGGCCTGTGCCGTGGGGGCACTCTTTCCCTTCCGCCTTCGCCACGGTCTCCACCATGGCGGAGGCGGAAGAGACTCCCTCCACTGTGCATGCGCGGGAATGCCGTCAGCGGCCGCTAACGCTCCCGCGGATGCGCCGCCCGGAGATGTCATTTCCGCGCCAGCTGGCGGGGCACTAAAGGCTTTTTCCGCCAGCTGGTGGGGCGGAAATTTGTCCGGCGCGGGCCTAGCCCCTTAAGGTTGGGGCTCGGCCCCCAAAGATGCGGAGCATTCCGCACCTTTGGGGCGGCGCGATGCCCGACTGATTTGCGTCATTTTGGGCGCCAGTCGGCGGACATCGCGCCGATACCGGAGAGCCTAAGAAGTTGACGATGCCTAGAAAACGTAGAACTGCTTTTTTGTCCTCTGGGACTTTCATTTCTTGAATGGCTGCGGTTTTGTCAGTGTCAGGTTGCACACCGTTTTCAGAAATCTGGACTCCAAAGAACTTGAGCGCCTTGTTCTACGGGGTCTAAAACTCTGGAAGCATAGGTTACCAGTCCTACTCGGTCATGGCGTTCCTGTAGGAGCACTGCTGATAGGGTTCGGTCGGTGGTTGCTACTTCTATGGCATAGGGCAAGTCAGGGTCGGGAACGTGTAAAGTGGGAGCTGTGCCTCGGGTGCGTTTTAAATCGTCTATGGCGTCTGTGTGCTGTGGAAGCCAATTCCATGGGGTGTTCTTTTACAGAAGCTCTGAGAGTGGGGCGGCCTTGGTGGCAAAACCATCTATGTAATTCCTATAGTATCCCACTAAACCTAGGAATGAACGGAGTGCACTTACATTACAGGGCAGGGGCAATTTCACAACGGAATCAATTCACATCTCTTCAATCTCGCGTTTGCCGTGGGTGATAACGGTGCCTAAATAGAGTACATTTTCCATCAGTATCTGTGCCTTTTTGGGGTTTACCTTACATCCGATGGACTGGAGCAGGGTTAGTAATTCGGCTAACAGAGCCACATGCTCTTCCCTGGTATCGGTTTGCAGGAGCAGGTTGTCTACATACTGAACTAGGCATTTGGGGCGTGAGAATTTAGAGAGACCAGCAGCTAGCTGTCTATGGAAAATGGAGGGGGAGTTATGGAATCCTTGGGGAAGACACGTCCACGTGTACTGTTGGCCTTGAAAAGTGAATGCAAATTTATATTGGCAAGCTCGATATAGGGGAATGGACCTAAAACCATTGCTAATATCCAGCACGGTGAAATACTTTGCTTGCAATCCCTGCTTAAGCATGGTCGCGGGACTCGTGGCAACGGTGAGGGCTGTTAAAGGGGTAACTTTGTTTAGTTCGCGGTAGTCAATTGTGAGTTGCCATGAACCGTCTGGTTTCTTTACGGGACAAACCGGGGCATTATTAGTGGAAGCTACGGGTCGAATCACTCCTTGTTTTAACAGACAGTTGATGACTTTTAAAATCTCGCTCTCAGCCTGCTATGGGGAATCCATATTGTTTCTGCGGTTTAGGGTCGGGACCTGAAATCATAACTATGCCAGGAATCTGCCCAGTCGTGCTTGTGCTGGGCAAAAGCACCTTTGTGTGTGGCTAGTACCTGTTTAATTATGGCGTCTGTGCTAAATGCCGAAGGGTTAAACCAATAGTCCCCGACTGAGCAAATCCTGTTTTCATAATCTCCTACTGAGAGCGTGGCACCAGACACACTTGTTTACAGGGTTGAAGGAGAGGTTATGAGAGTTCATGCCCAGGATGTGTTCTGCGGTTGGGGGCAGGTTGGCTAAAACAACAGGGTGTTTAGTGGTTACATTTCCTATCTGGATGGGTTTGGGGGCTGTGATGTATCCCTCTTGCATGGTGTCTGTGGTTGGCCAGGGTGTTTTTTGGAACAGGGTTGAGGAGTTTAGTGTGGTGCGGGACCCTCCTGTGTCCATTAGAAAATCAACTGGGTGTCCCCGGACTGTGCCTGTGACTACCGGTCATCCGACATTATCCCAGCGCGTGTCACAGACCCATTTTGGAGACTCCGGAGACCGTCAATCTAAGGAGTTATAAGCGGGGGTAGTGCGTGGGTTCGGACTTATGCTCTGGGATGCTGTTCTCGGGGGTAGTGTTCCTCTCTTCTGCCCTCATTTGTCCATACGGGTTCCTGGCTAGTTCTAACTAGGTACATTGTGGCTTCTACTCCGTCCTGATCCATCTGATCCTGAAGGGACTGTTCCCATGTCCTAGATAGGCATCTGAGTACCCAAATCTAATTGTGTGTGGTATCTGCCGGGTCATAATTTGCGCAAGCCTTTTTACCTGCTTCAGTGGCATGTGAAACTAAAGTATGGGACCATTTAGTGGTGTCTTCATAATCTACGTGAGCGTAGTTTAAGTTTCCATATACTGCCTTAAAATGTATCCAGAGGCGACCGGCAAAGGATGTCGGGTGTTCCCCTTTCTTTTGCCTGCATTTGTTTAGACCCTCTACCGGTTCCCGTGTTGTATCCGATAGCGTCTAATATGGTGGTCTTCATTTACTCTAGGGTTCCTCCTCCTACGTTTTGGGGATCTGGCAAAGCTGACCATACCGACTGGCTGAGGCTCGTTACGATCAATTTTACCTCTTCCCTCTCATCTAATCCGTACATAACCTTTTGCTGGCGCACCTCCTCAAAGAAGCTATGCACGTCTGCGGTGGGCTGAAATGGAGTGATTTTAGTGCAAGCGTCCCTTAACTGGGTTACCGAAAGTGGGGTGATGTAGGGGATATCTGGACCTGCCTGATCCCTTATCCTTCTTTCTGTGGTGACCGGATTCATGGGTGTCGGGGCAGCTGTGGGGGTTGGTGCGACCTGTGCAGCTGGTGCTGCCGGTGCCTTTCTTTTTGAGCACAGTAAGAAGTCTTACAACACCAGGTTAAAGTCCAACAGGTTTGTTTCAAATCACTAGCTTTCAGAGCACTGCTCCTTCCTCAGGTGAATGAAGAGGTAGGTTCCAGAAACATATATATATAGACAAAGTCAAAGATGCAAGACAATGCTTTGAATGCGAGCATTTGCAGGTAATTAAGTCTTTACAGATCCCAAGATAGGGGTAACCCCAGGTTAAAGAGGTGTGAATTGTCTCAAGCCAGGACAGTTGGTAGGATTTCTTTCTTTTTGGGATATGCGGCGGTTGCTTTTGACTTTCCGTTCTCTTTACATACATGTGCGCGCTTTCAGTTAACTCTTCCCAATCTGCCATCTCTTCTTCATCTGTCTCGTCTGTCCCAAAGGTACACATAAAACCATTCTGAATGGAAAGTAATGACTGGAGCTTATCTATCTTTCGCTGGCATTTAGCGTTGTCAACGGTGCTCTGCCTTTGTTCTTTAGTGGACTGGTGGAGCACTCTCAAAGCTGCCTGTAAATCGGAGCTTTTGTTTTTAACTGGATGACCTGGTGTTCAGTCTCCTCTCTTACCAAGACTGCGCGCTGTGTGTCGTGATAGGCCTTGTCGTACTGAATTGGAAGCTGCTAAGGTGTACTATGCAAGACTGGTGGGCGCGTTTAACACCGGCGATTTCCCTGTCTTTAGCGGCTAACTTCTCCTGGAGTTCCTGAATAATTTTCTCGCTTTCCTTACTGTTTCCCTCATTCTCCTCTTCCTTCTCTACTAACTGACTGCGGAGCGTCTCGACGACCTCCTCGGTGCCTCGCAACTGTGCCAAGCAGCACACTATTGCCATTGGCTTTCTAAACCTTGCTGCGTTTTTCTTATAGATTTCACATAAATTCTTCCACCAAGTTTGTCCTATCTTTCCTGGACCTGACTCAATATTTGCACAAAAATTCAGATGTGATGGCTTTCCCCTTTAAATACTTTCTCAATACATCCTCCCATATGGAGCACTGCTCTGATTTGTCGACTAATGCGACCTCGGGTTGCTGCTGTGGATTCATCATCTTTTCTAACATCTGCGCTGCCATCTCTTCTCGACTTATAATTTGGAACAGCGGGAAATAAGGAGTTGATCGAACAACGGGTATGGCTTACGGCTATATTCCGGTTCACAATACCTCTAGATTTGCATGCAAGTCTGATGAGTTTACCTTACCCTTCCCTGTTAGTTACGCATGCGGTTCGTGCACACTTCCGAAATCCGGTTATTTGGTCGATATGAAGCTTACTCTTGTGGTTTGCTTTTGTTTTCCCAATTTAATTCAAAGCTGTGGGCTCTCTCTCAGAGTAACAAAGTCACTTCTAATCGAGATCCCACCAGGGTCGCCAATAAATATTTACTTCTTTATTTTTATGTGAACCACAAGCTGTTTCTTATATTGGCCGAATGACCACACAACCAGTATATTAGTCAGGACCAGCCATGATCATGGGAATTGTGGTCAACTTGGACACAGACAAGTAGAGAGCCTCTGTATATTGTGCAAAGAAACCAGACCAAAACTTGCAACCATTAAAAGTCAATCACCATTTTCCCCAGGACAATAAATTTTGAATCAAGGAGTTACATAGTAGCAGACTAATTGGCACCACTTCCCCTTATTTGCAAATGCCTTCATGCCTATAAGACCATAAGACATAGGAGTGGAAGTAAGGCCATTCGGCCCATCGAGTCCACTCCACCATTCAACCATAGCTGATTTCAACTCCATTTACCCGCTCTCTCTCCATAGCACTTAATGATGCTGGAGTTTATAAAGAGGATGCTGGGGAAGATACCGGACGTGGACTCACACAGGTTGGTCATGGGAGGGGACTTCAACACAGTTATGGACCCTGGCTTGGACCGGACAAGCTCGAGAACGGGCAGGGTGCCAGCAATGGCAAAGGAACTAAGAGGATTCATGGAGCTGATGGGGGGGGGGGGGGGGGTGGATCCATGGAGATTTGGGAAGCCGAGGGTGAAGGAGTTCTCCTTCTACTCACACGTGCATAAAGTGTACTCCCGGATTGATTTCTTTATTTTGAGCAGGGCCTTGCGGGCTGGGGTGGTGGACATGGGGTACTCGGCGATTACAATCTCAGACCATGCTCCGCACTGGGTTGATCTGCAGGTTAGTAAAGACAGTAACCAGCGCCCGCACTGGAGGTTGGATGTGGGACTTTTGGCTGACGAAGGGGTGTGCGAGCGGCTGAGGAAATGTATTCAGAGCTACCTGCAGGTCAGTGACATGGGAGAAACTTCAGCAGCGGATGGTTCAGATTCGGGCGGGGCTTTATTGACTGGGTCTGGTTATTGTATCAGGCTCCTGTGGCAAGTGTACGGACGAATAGGGCAACATAGGACTATTTTAGACTGCACCGGGGGACGAGACAAGGGTGCCCCCTCTCCCCACTGCTGTTTGCGCTGGCTATAGAGCCGTTGGCAATTGCTGTGAGAGCCTCGAGGGGCTGGAGAGAACTGGTGCGGGTGGGGGGGGGGGGGGGGGGGGAGCACAGGGTTTCGCTCTATGCGGATGACCTGCTTCTGTATGTTTCGGACCCAATAGAGGGGATGGAAGAAATCATGAGGACTCTAGGGGAATTTGGTCGGTTTTCAGGGTATAAGCTTAATATGGGAAAGAGTGAGATGTTTGTGGTCCAGGCGAGGGGACAGGAGAGGGGACTGGGAGAGCTGCCGTTTAGGTTAGTAGAGGGAAGCTTTAGGTACCTAGGTATCCAAGTGGCGCGGGAATGGGACCGGCTGCATAAATTGAATCTGGCCCGGCTGGTGGACCAAATGAAGGACGCGCTTCCGTTGTCTCTGGATGGGAGGGTGCAAACGGTGAAGATGACGGTCCTCCCGAGATTCCTATTTGTATTTCAGTGTCTCCCCATCTTTATTCCGCGGTCCTTTTTTAAGTGGGTCAACAGAGTGATCGTAGGCTTCGTGGGCCAGTGGAGGCGGCATGTGGGAGCAGTGGGAGCATCGGTCTGTCCCCAATCTGTGATAATCACCGGTTTGCCCCGGGGAGTATGGACGGAGGGTTCCGGTTATGGTGGAGAGCGGGGATTGAGGCAATGGGGGATATATTCATAGAGGGGAGCTTTCCGAGTATGAGGGAGTTGGAGGAAAAGTTTGGGTTGGCGAGGGGAAACAAATTCAGGTATTTGCAGGTGCCGGACTTCCTTCGTAAACAGGTGTCAACCTTCCCGCTCCTACCGCTAAGGGGGATTCAGGACAGGGTAGTTTCCAGAGGGTAGGTAGGAGAAGGGAGCGTCTCGGACATTTACAAGGAGCTTATGGGGTCGGAGGAGATGCAGACTGAGGAGCTGAAGCGCAAGTGGGAGGAGGAGCTGGGAGGTGAGATAGAGGATGGTCTATGGGCAGACGCATTGAGTAGAGTCAACGCATCCGCAACTTGTGCCAGGCTCAGCCTGATACAATTCAAGGTTGTTCACCGGGCTCACATGACAGTGGCCCGGATGAGCAGATTCTTTGGGGTGGACAGGTGTGCAAAATGTGCGGGAGGACCGGTGAACCATGTCCAAAGCTTAGGGGATTTTGGCAGGGGTTTGCGGACGTCATATCCACGGTGTTAAAAACAAGGGTGGCGCTGAGTCCAGAGGTGGCGATTTTCAGGGTGTCAGAAGACTCGGGAATCCAGGAGGAGAAAGAGGCAGACGTTCTAGCCTTTGCTTCCCTGGTAGCCCGGAGACGGATACTATTAGCTTGGAGGGACTCAAAGCCCCCGAAGTCGGAGACCTGGCTATCGGACATGGCTAGCTTTCTCTGTATGGAGAAAATTAAGTTCGCCTTGAGAGGGTCACTGTTAGGGTTCGCCCGGAGGTGGCAACCGTTCGTTGACTTCTTTGCGGGAAATTAATCGTCAGCAGACAGTGGGGGTGGGGGTAGTTTAGATTAGAGTAGGGGGTCAATAAGGGAAGGACCTGTCCGAGAGGTAAATGGCTTTTGCACTATATTTATAGTTTCATGTATATTGTTTATTTTGTTGTTGTTGCTATACCAAAAATACCTCAATAAAATGTTAATTTTAAAAAAAGTTATGAAGAGAGGTTGGATAGGCTGGGGTTGTTTTCGATGGAGCAGAGAAGATTGAGGGGCAACCTGATCGAGGTGTACAAGATTATGAGGGACATGAACGGGGTGGATAGGAAGCAGATGTTCCCCTTATTTGAAGGGTGAATTACGAGGAGACACAAGTTCAAGGTCAGGGGCAGGAGGTTTAGGGGGGTTTGAGGAAAAACCTTTTTACCCAGAGGGTGGTGATGGTCTGGAATGCACTGCCTGGGAGGGCGGTAGAGGCGGGTTGCCTCACATCCTTTAAAAAGTACCTGGATTAGCAGTTGGAACGTCATGACATTCAAGGCCATGGGCCAAGTGCTGGCAAATGGGATTAGGTAGGCAGGTCAGGTGTTTTTTAATGCATAGGTTCCGGCATGATGGGCCGAAGGGCCTCTTCTGTGCTGTATTATTCTGTGATTCTACCTCTCAATGGGCAAAAGCAGAGCTATTACTTTGGAAGGAGTTCCTCGGATACTGGAGGAGGCAGTTGTGGAGGACAGCTTGCAATGATCTTCCCTATGGCAGATCGCAGGCAGACCCTTCTGTTGTTAATCCCATCTTCGACATAGACAGAATCACAGTACCCCTGAGAACCCCCAGCATGTGCCTATCTTGCCAGATGAGGGATATGAGGGTGTGCAGCATTGTATCCCGTGTTTCGGGATTTCAGCAGGAATTCCATCTGCTCCAGGGGTTTTGTTGTTTTTCAGCTGTCGAATATCTTTTTCAACTTGGCTCTGGACCAGGGTTTTACCAAGGCTGAGCCAGATTAGGCGTTGAGGAATGGAATTGAGGACATTTAAGTTGAAGACAATAATCTAAGTTATGAAGTTCTTCAAAATGTTCTCTCTAGCAAACAATTACTGTTTCCCTATCCTTGTACTCCCCCCCCCCCCCCCCATTGCTTACCTCTCAGCAGTAGTGCTTGGGCTTTAGATTGTTATATTACTTTATAGTAATATCTTGTTACTCTTTTGCTTACTTCCAGAATGGTCTGATGGTTGATGTTCAGTAAAACTATCAGTCTTCAAATTAAGCAAATACTGTTTATTGAGTAACAATTATAAATATCTATGAGTTTGTTCACTCTTCTACAACTATAACTGAAAATTAGATAAATAAGGATAAGTATATATAATGTTTAACTACACCTGCTCACTAAGCTATATCGCTAACACTCTGCTCACTCGTCACTCCTGATACGATGTGGCAGGAATCTCCTCTGAGTGATGCTTTTCTACATAGATCTGGTGCTGCCATCTAGTGGTTGTCTAGCACTTACTTACAGATATTAACCCCTTACATACCAGCAGATGTACAGATCACTACATAGATCATCTTGATAGCGCTGAAGAAGCCACATATGTTGTTGATACCTATGAGTTGGTGGATCTAATCTAGACATGAGTCTAGGTCTACCTTGACCTCCACCTGTGTTAATCTGAAACATCATTGCGGGATCCAAAAGCAGAATACTGTGGATACTGGAAATCTGAAACGAAACCAGAAACCGCAGGAAATATCCAGAAGGTCAGGCAGCATTTGTGGATGACGAAATAATTCTAATTTTCCAGGCTGATGACTTTTCATCAGAATTGTGGGAACTAGTTCCTCTAAGCCCTTTCGGAAATTAAGTATCCCAGTCAGCTCAGTTCGAAGCCACCATTTTTTCTCTGTAAACATTCCTTGTTCCCATGCTATCTCAGGCATATGCCCAATCCCATTTATCAACTTAGTTTGTACATTGTATCTATCCAAGGCCAGGCTGTCCCTCCTGTTCTCAGAACTGTACATGTTTTTGAGATGGCCATTCTTGACCTTGGCCTTACCAACAAAGCGACACCGTGAAATGGGTTGGCACGGGTGGAATCCTGTTCTCCACTGCGCATAAAAGAAGAAAAATAAAGCCGCTTTTGGGAGCGCATTTATACAAGACTCTTGCTAGCAGAATATCATTATCATAAACGGAAATACCATACTATTTACATGTAGGAGAATTGCATAATCATTTTTTTTCTATTTTCTTTCTAGTTACTACCTTTTAAACTGAAGGTGTTGACTCATACTGGATATCATTTCAAGCTCAAGAACCTAGGTAGCCATTCATCATATACATGGGCGGCATGGTGGCACAGCGGTAGCACAGGGCCAGAGACCCCGGTTCAATCCTGGCCTTGGGTGACTGTCTGTGTGGAATTTGTACGTTTTCCCCGTATCAGCGTAGGTGTGGTAAACCACGTTATTGTGTTCATTGTCTTATATTCGCTGTGCTGTGTTGTACATGCCTGGGCTTGTCCAGGCTGGCTCCGCCTGTGGCTCCTCCCCTCGTGGCTTCTGTATAAAAGTGGCAAGTCCCCGCTTCCGGACCCAGTTCGGGTCCAGAGGCAGGAGGCTTGCTGTTTAGTGTATTAAAGCCTCAGTTACGTTTATCACTCGTCGTCTATTCTTGATGGTGTATCAGTAGGTTTCCTCCGAGTGCTCTGGTTTCTTCCCACAATCCAAAGATGTGCAGGTTAGGTGGATTGGCCATGATAAATTTCCCCTTAGTGTCCAGGGATGTGCAGGCTAGGTTGCGGGGATAGGGAAGGGTGGAAGGGGGAGTGGACATGGGTAAAGTGCTCTTTCGGAGGGCCTGTACAGACTCAATGGGCTGAATGGCCTCCTTCTGCACTGTAAAGAGCCTATGATGTATTAGTGTGAATATTGAATATCAACAGTTTGCTCAACTGTGGAATGCATCACAACCAAGCCTGACCTAATTTGTTCTTGTCCAGCAACAGGGCTCATTCAAGAAAACGTCTGCAGCATAAGGACCAGTGGCCTTTAAAGGGACCGCTACAGGCTGCTGCTAATAAGGTATATTTAAAAAAATACTTGACTGAGTGTGGATCTGAGGGAAGCAAGAATGCTCCTCACGTTAAACAGAATGCCGAAACTATTGTCAAACCTCCCCTGACTATTGCCCACCCCTCTTCTTGCACTGACCTGAGTGCCATTGCCAGCAACAAGCATCCCAAATAAAAATCCTCTTTGTCACTGGAGACGTCCAGTTGGCCTCTCTGGCTCACTAGTCTCATGTAAACGAGACATTCGGCCTAAATCAAGTGTGCCTTGCGCTTACTCATCCAGGTGCAGGGATTGTTTGCTGCACTCAGGTCGCTCTGGCCTGGAAATTTCTAGGCTCGTGTTTTTCCCAAGATTCCAATTTATTCTTCACAAATATTTTTACTGTAAATAACATACTGATGATTCATATTCATGGCACAATGAATATTCCTGGCATGTATAGCTATAGGTTTAGAAATAATTTGAACTGAGTCCAATCCCTAAATAAATGCCACATACTTAATATTCCTCCAAAACAAATCATGCTTGTCTGTTACATTCTTTTGCTACTGCAAGGAGAAAAGGGATGGAGGTAGCCACACTCTGGATTCTTTCAAAAGACGAGGAGAGGTTTATTAAGAGGTTTTGCTCACACAATCTAAAACAGAGAACTGCAAAGCCTGCTGACACTTCACCAGCAGGGATGTATTCTCTGATACATAACATCCTCCCCCTTTACTTCATTAATGTAATGACAATGATTAACATTTATTACAACAGATCCACTTATACAAATGTAAATCAATAACACAGTCTCTGTGGTGGTCATCTATTCCCTTTTGATTCAATTTGGCATTCTGGAACTTGGCTACTCGGAACCTTGGAAGTACCCTCATTCCCTTCAGTAGATGGTACTTCCCGGGTAGTTATTACAGTATCTATCACTATCAGTATTAGAAAGGCTTCAGAAGGACATGGGTTCGATGCCGGCTCTGGGTCACTGTCCGTGTGGAGTTTGCACATTCTCCCCGAGTCTGCGTGGGTCTCAACCCCACAACCCAAAAGATGTGCCCGGTAGGTGAATTGGCCTCGCTAAATTGCCCCTTAATTGAAAAAAAAAGAATTGGGTAATCTTGTGGTGAACCACTGTATTATGGGATGTAAGGTAGGACCTGCACTACAGGTTCACCGGTAGCCCCTCCTGGCTGGCTCCGCCCACTAAGATCTGTATAAATATGCATGACCTCCATTGCCCTGCCATTTCGCCAGCTGCAGCAGGAGGCCATGCATCTGACTGCAATAAAGCCACAGTTGTACCCAATCTGCGTCTTTGTGCAATTGATCGTGCATCAATTTATTGCAGTCAGACTTTTCCACAGAATAGATATCAGAATCAAACCAGATCACCTTCAGCTGGATCCTCACTCG